>NC_137224.1:10700607-10783107 GCF_949987685.1 Ammodytes marinus | reverse complement strand
GACGTACCTTCCTTTTGGGGACAAAATGGAAGTCCCCATAGCGTAATAATTACATTTTAGGGTGAAGAATTGGTGGCAGACTTAGGTTAAGTTCAAGGTTAAAGTTAAGGTAAGGGTTAGGCATGTAGTGGTTATGGTTAGGGCAAGTTTCCGAGACATGAATGTAAGTCTATGTTATTTCCTCTGAAGTGATGAAAACACAATCTGTGTGTGTGTGTGTGTGTGTGTGTGTGTGTGTGTGTGTGTGTGTGTGTGTGTGTGTGTGTGTGTGTGTGTGTGTGTGTGTTTGTGTTTGTTTATGAGTTGGGTTTGTCAGGGTAGTACAAAGACAGAGAGACAAGTGAAGTGAATGTGTCTATCCTTTAATACAGTTTCTTTTCCATTTAACAGGAGTGTTGTAAAGTGATTAAGTGTTCGAGAGTTGAGAAAAAATCTATTATTTTAGTCCCTGGAAAGGCTTTTTCATATGTCTTTCATTTGCCTCCGAGATTAAAAGTACAAAGAAAAGTACAAACTAAAAGCCTTTCACAGTTCAAAGGTGCAATGTGTAAAGGGAATTTGCATTTTTCAGTATGTGCTGGGGCCACTTTGCTGTCCCTCATATTAGTGGTCACTGTTTCTGATCAGGTTTTATCCCGTATTCTGCCTGATTTCAGGGGCCACCATGTCAGCATTTTTTACACGCATTAGCACATTTGATACATTTGCATAAAAAGCTACAATGCATTTAGCGCTTGTCGTGGGGAAGCTCTGGCATCCAAGACTTAAGAGAGAGAAACAGTTACAGCACAAAGCTGCCAATTTATGTCCTCTTCAAACCGTCTTTGTTTACATACTTTCTTTACTGTATGTAAACAAAGTGTGTCTCTCGATTCGACAACTGTGAAACACATTTTTACGATCCGTCATTTGGCCAGCGCCTGCCGTAAAATCAGAGGCACTGTTCTTCTAGGGTTGCTACTTTTTTTTCTAGTACTGCAGACACATCTGCTGCGATAAAAAAAAAGAAAGGCAAAACAGGTTTTCCCGTCCTGTGACTGTCTCATTTTCCAAGCATGAATAAAAGAAAAACTTTACAGGCAGTTATATTGCAGCATTAGCATTCGATTGTATAGGCCCTAAGGGTTATGTTATCTTGATTAGGTGGTGTCACTGTAAACAGCTGTTGCACTTTCTCCCCTGTGGACGACAGATGTCCCCAAACCTATAAGGAGTGAATCCACCGTAGGGCTCTTTCTGGCAACTGCAGAGAGAACATTAAAAATGATTAGTCTGAAATTTAAGAGCCAAAGTGAAAGATGCATGCCTATATAAAGTCAGTTAACACATCATTAGTATTAAATATGTGTGAGGCGCTCTTAGGAAAACAAAAACAGCTTGGTTTACTGTATGCTTACAACGCTAATGCCATACTACTCTCTGTGTGTGTGTGTGTGTGTGTGTGTGTGTGTGTGTGTGTGTGTGTGTGTGTGTGTGTGTGTGTGTGTGTGTGTGTGTGTGTGTGTGTGTGTGTGTGTGTGTGTGTGTGTGTGTGTGTGTGTGTGTGTGTGTGTGTGTGTGTGTGTGTGTGTGTGTGTGTGTGTGTGTGTGTCTATCTCCCTCTCTCTCTCTCCAGGACATGAATGACTTTTCTCCCGTATTCAGCCAGTCAGTGTACCGAGGCATGGTCGCCCCTAATGCTGTCAAGGGAACTGTGGTCGCCACGGTGATGGCCAATGACTCTGACCCTGTGGTGAGCATTTCCTGCTGCTACTAATCAGTCAAACACTTTCTTCCACAGTCTGTTCCTCAAAAATTGTGTATGGGAATAATGATGCAAGATAATGATGATGCTTGTCTCCCAGTGTTTGTGTGTGTGTGGTTTTTTGAATGTGTTTGCACTTTGTTCTCCAAGAGAGCAATTTGTTTTACCCCTAGTGCAGCCAGCGCCGTCGTTAAGGGGGTAAAGGTTATGACGATTATAAGGGCCCACAGCCAGCTAGGGCCCACACAGCCCCCAGTAGAATCTATGACAAAATTATTGTGTAGGCCTATACAGTGAACTAATATATAATCATACGAATGAGTCCGAATTAGAACAAAGCCACAAGTCATACAATATTCTAATTGTAATCATTTCAATAACCCCCTGGGCCCCTTCTTAAAAAATGGTTTGGTCCACCCCGCGGTTCGTTCTTCCTCATTGGAATTAAGTGAGCGCGAGCGAAGTGAACTCCAGCAGGCGAGGATGCCCCCAAAAAAGCACAAGCTCGCACACCAGAAAAGAGATGAGAAGGAGACCAGAGTAGGCTATGAGCAGCAGAGCAGGGGCCCAGGACATCAAAAACAGTTTTTCTAAGAATGGTGAGAGTAAAACTACAGAGGGAGGCTGAAACAATTAGGCCTACCCTACTACTTGTTTATTCATAACATTACCTTTGACGGGGCGCAGGCTGGAGCCTACGTTAGCTGTCATCTGGCCGCGCTACACTCTGATCAAGTCGCCAGTTCATTTAAGAAAAAAAAAAAAAAAGTCGCCAGTTCATTGTAGAGCAACGGTTCCTACTGTAGTTATAATAACTGAACGTTACTAGCCTACTACAGTGACTATGTGTTTTACACATATTACTGTCTGACAGTGCTCCAGTAGCCTATGCGCCCATTCAGAGGCTGCATTGTATTGTATTATGACGCATTCAACTTCTACTCGGTAATTATGAGCATCTGACGATGGTCAGTTCCGTTCAGGGCCGTAGGACTGCGAACAGGCTTGGGGGGCCCAAGGCAGAGGGGGGCTGCACCCAAAAAATATAGAAACGTATTTTTTTTATTTAATTTTTTTTACTGGCTCAATTTAGGCCCCGAAAAATGTTATTTAGGAAAAAAATATATATATCAGGGGCCTTTCATTCGTCAGTACATTTTTGCTATTTTTTAAATAACATTGTTCGGGGCTACGAAGATCAGGGGCCTATATTGGGCCATTAATAAATACAAACGAAGGGAAAATTCCCAAAGCTGACTGGATTTTTTAAACATGTACATTTCTTCTTTCTGCTTTTTGGTCATTCTGTGTCTATAAATTATTCCAGAAAATAGTACTAAATAGCTTACATAGGAAACAGTTGATTTAGCCTTAGTTTTCTTCTCAAAGTGCATCAGATTGATGAATTTTACTTAAACATTTTAAAAAAAATCTTCCGGGGGAGCATTCCACCGGACCCCCCTAGAAGGTCCAGGGTCCACGACACAGTCTCCCAAATTCCTGTGAGAAACACCGTGTGTGTGCATGTTTATTAAGAGTCATTAGACCAGGGGTTGTGTTCAAGTACGCGTAATGATTTGGTCATTCATCAATAGAAACATTGTGTTGTTATCTGGCTCAGAGAGGGACCAGTCACTCATACGTTTTGGACTATAGACAAACATAGAGACCGCCTCTCAGAGGGCCCATCAGGACTTCCTGTATAGGGGCCCAGAATTTGGTGCAACGCCCCTGAGTGCAGCACCACTTTTCACTTCAAACACCTCTGTAATACGGACTGGTGTTTCGCCTGCTTGCCTTAACAAAAAAAATGAAGCGTAGCTCACTTTAGAGTCCCATTGTGAGCCCGTTACATAGTCTGCTGCAGTTAACCCCTGGCTTTTTCTAAAGGTCATAAAATGCTCTGTCCGAGGTTCTAAGTGCAGTGTGGATGTGCCGAGTCACAAAACCCCTTTTGTTAAGACGCAGTGGTTTGTGTGAAAAATAGCTTGCATCTTTTTTATCGGAAACTGAGAACAACAAACTGGTAAATCGTTGGTGCAATTTTCACTGTGTAGTAAATCACTGAATAAATATTAATGAAAAAAAAACACACAAAAGTATCTTAACTTTCCATTAGTGCCCAATAGAAGCGCCTATTTTTCACTCCCCCAGCTTGGTGTGAAATGCACTTCATGTTACTCCACAAGCCTCTTTAAAAGCCCCCATGTCAGTTTGACTGATGTCTCCCTAAATCATTGATTCAGACGGGAAGTTTAAGCATCTAACAAGACTTTCCTGAATACAAAACAAAGTAACATTAGACTGTCCAGACTGCCTCACAATCAACCAAACCATGTACCTAATAGTGAAATAGCAACCTTAACAGCCCTTCATACGTATACACATCTTGTCTGTGAAGTTTTGCTGACTCATTCACTACAAGCTGGTACTTAATGGGAGAGTACATTGGAACAGACAGCTCTGAAGTTCAGCTCAAAACCGTAGTGCTTCTAAAAAAAATCTATCTCCTTCCTAGTTGCTATTTTTATCAAGTGTTTTAATGGTAATTTGACCTTAGAGACCTTCTCTATTCACTTTGGATACCTTCCTCTTTACTGGCAGCGGGCTTTTTCTTTTGCAACTTTCTTGTAAACACGAGGGGGGATCCTTTATCAAAATAAAGTGATCAAACCCTCCATAACTAAGCCTTGCGAAGAGGCCGCTCCATGTTCTTCAACTCAGGCGAAAATAAAAACTTTAATTGAGCAACCCTGTCAGATACATTACACAGAAATACAGTGACATAAACATTGACATTTTGAGTCAAATTAGCGCTACCACCTGATTCTCACTCATTATCAACACTTGAAAGGTTAATTCCTGATCATTAGAGCGCCTACACTTGGAACTCTTTAAATCACCCTTGGGTGTGTGCATGTCTTAACTGCTTCATTCGGATTTGGGAAAGGAATGCACTGTTTGACATTTAGGGTTCCAAAGTAATTGCTTTGTTTTTGGATAGTAAATACTGTTACAAACATTAAGACAGTCATTACACCACTACGATTTTTTATTTGATGCCAGTTTGCAAAGAGTGTTTAAAGAATGGCAAGATTCCAATAAGCATGCAAGAGATATTTCATCCTGATGCCACATTCATCTCGAACCTGTCTTTATCTAATTATACCTGTTCTCTTTATAGGGTACCCCGGCAGGTCTTGTGAGCTATAAATTGGACCAGGAGGCGTATCCTTACTCTGCCAGCATATTTGAAGTAGATGAACGCACTGGACATGTGGTAACCAGAGTTAACCTCAATGAGGAGCCCAACCTCAAGTTCAGTGTAAGTATACCCACAATCTGGCTGGCAACTCATAGACATGAATCCACTAGCACTGCTTTGTATTACAGGTAGGGGAGAACGGGGTAAGTAGGCACACTTTTTACTCTAGTGAGAATTGCTCATCACCAAAACATCTGTCAATAGCCATTCCTACATTAAATTGAAGCTTAAGGTGTTGGCTAGAAATGTGTGTCTCTCTTTTTTTCCAACTTATAATAATGAAGAAGTAATTTACCATCAAAGACACTCTGACACATTGTGACAACCGACCCCATCAAGGGGTCGGTTGTCACACACTATGGGGTTGTTTGTCACAATGTTATCTTAATGGGAAAAATCTTAAAAAGAAGGCAAGGAGGCAGAACCAAATTTGAATGTTTAATTGCATTGTCAAGTTGACAAATAGGCCTACATAACGTTCTGTAGCCTTGGCAGCTGGTCTAGTTTGGGATGCACTGGGTTGTTTTGATTTTGTTGCCCTTTTTTCTTTTGCTTGCTAGCTGCCTTTTCCTGCTCTATTATTTCCTTCTCTGGGGTGTCAGTGAGGATACAGCTTGACAATTAATTTTGTTATTGGGTTCCTTTTCTGGCTGCAGCCTTGAGATAACATGTGACAACCAACCCCCCAAAAAATTTGACGACCAACCCCAACTTGAATTTCTTGCTAGCATCAAGGCCAACAACCATCTGACAACTAATTAGCTTGCTAACCACAATCTAAACTATAGTTTACCCTTCACACTTTCTGAGGGTAACAAGTGTTTTGTTATAAACCCATTGTGTAAAAGCCTAGAAGAAAAATACTGAGAAGCAAAATATTTTGAATTTGACATGAAAAACACAAAACATCCTCTCACCTGAAATGCAGCTGTCTTCCTCCAAGGAAGTCTATGTATGTGACCTCTGATCCCAATTCTGGACCTTTTTTATATCAACATTTCAGAGCTAGCGCGCTCTGGTGGCGAGATATAACGAATGTGACATCCAACCCATGTGACAAATTACCCCGTTCTCCCCTACACTATGCAGTTTCAGCGGAGGGGGATTTGTAGAGCTTGCAGTTAGTTTACAAAACATATACTGTATATTTTAAATTTAATTCTTAGTATTCTAATAATTGTATCATCATAAATTAAAATGCCTAAGTCAGTGGCTAAGTCCCAGTTACATAACACCGAGCAGACCTGGATATCTATTGCAAGCATTTACATAGTATATTCAATGCATTCATTTAAACTATGTATGCCAGTGAGTACTTTGTATCACAATGTAAATACAGTGCACAGCAGCACTTAATGTAATTCCCAATCAATGAAATAGATCTTTTCCAACTGTAAACATTGGCACTGCAGCAGCTCTAGACCGAAAGAGACTACATCATTAATGGAGAGGATTTATTTGATGCATCGGATGGTAGGACTAGGATGAAATCACATGAAATAAGTAATTAAAGATGTTTTGGATCGACCCTCTCAGATTGCACTTTCTTTCTTGTAGCCTTTTGGTAAATAATGGTCTCTTTGTACAAAACACTGTTACAAATCCCTACCCTGAATGTACAAAGCATACCGCAGAAGCTGATTAGTTTCAGAACTACCTTTTGTTTCCCAGCTGCACTTTTCATTGGGGCTTCGGGCCATGCTAATTTTCTTATTATGTTTTTTTTATCAGGCTTTAATTAACACAACAAGGATTCAGCATCCTCCGAAGATGTCACTCAGGGGACTAATTCTACCTCCCTTTTGATGCCTATAAATCAAGCAGAATGAATCTTTACAACACGACTGTACAATATTTGGATTACGACATGAAATCAACAGTCTAAAGGTGTAGCTCGTACAAGGACGAACACGCAGTTCTAACATCTCAATGACAGGAAGCTTATATTTCATCGACTCACATCATCAAGTCACCACAGCTTGAGATATTTTCACATTACATGTTTAGAGCAGTTGGTTTTGTAACTAAAAAAGCGACCAGTTCATATCTTCAAGTGAGAAAGGTTCTGTGCTATTGTGCAAGGATATTAACTACCACATTGTCCAAAGTAAGTTTCCAGCAGTTACATTTATCTATGCATTTAGTGGCTTCCTGGTTAAAACGCTCGTTACTTTATGACTTTTAAGAAGGACAATGCAATATCAGTTTCTATACCCTGGCTACGTAATAGGCAAGAAAGACGATATTTCAATGTCTTGATATGAGAGTGTGTCCCTCATTAAGATTCATTTGGGTCCAGTTAACGGTGGTTAACAACCCCAATTAAATGACGAACAAAGGCTGAGCGGGCAAAAAAAAATAAACACACCATTGGGACAGGTACTCACCCTTTTTCTCCAATCCCTATGCAAATACAGTGCTTTTTAGAATGCAGGGAACAAAGTCGTCAACATTTATTTCCGTTTATCATCCGCCTGACAAATTGATGCATTAGTTGCATCAATTGTCTGGCTGTCTCCACACTCTGCATAACGGGAGAGCAGCAGCAGTGCAATACAGCCACTGTATATGTTGACTGCATTTTGTGACTCAGTCCTTACCTGTCTGTGTGTGTGTGTGTGTGTGTGTGTGTGTGTGTGTGTGTGTGTGTGCGTGTGTGCGTGTGTGTGTTTGATTGACAGCTGGTGGTGGTCGCCTATGATCACGGTGAGCCTGCAAAGGAGAACACGACTCTCGTAGAGATCACGGTGCTTCAGCCTTCTGTCATTCCTGTGTTCACTCAGGAAGAATACAGGTAGGCACGCATGCACACACACACACACACGCGCGTGCGCGTGTCGCACACACACACACATACACATGCACACGCACACACATGCACATGCGCGCACGCACACACACACAGTTCATGCTATAATCCTTAAAATGTCAGTTCTGGCAACACCTGCTGTTATTTGTGATAGCACTGAGAACATAATAGCAGTACAGCTACCAAAGGCCCTTGCGAAATGACACATTCATGGATCACCGGAAACGCGGTGTGTGTGTGTGTGTGTGTGTGTGTGTGTGTGTGTGTGTGCGACTACTCTGTCACAATAATAACAGAGGAATATAAATACGAACTTGTCTACCTTGAGAGATCTTCTTTATACATTCTGAAGACACTCTACTCTTACAAACATGTTTATTCTTCAAGTCAACCTGTGAATTGCACTGCCGTCCTGAAGCGTTATGTCATTACATTACATGCTGCCTATGGGCTGGCTGTCCAGTAAACATGCATGGGTGGTTTTCTGAAAGCCTCTTTGGGCATGTGCAAATATCATCTCAATCCAGCAAAAATGTTGGCAAACTATGCCACTGATTATACGACTACTTTACAGAGAGATAATTTATCAAAGTAAGTGGTATTTAAAAAATTGGGTTTATATGATGAAAGCCTTAACAATAATAATGTTATTGCAGAATTGTTGCCAACCTTACTAGTGAGAGACATTGTTATTTCAACATGCATTAGTACATGAATGATCTCATTTAGAAGTACAACATTTACTTACAAATGAGTTATTTGTCAATCGATTACTGCACATGAAAGGAAGATGAATCTATTCATGAGCTGTGTTATGTGTTAAGTAGAATGTGGTCCATTATGGCACACACATTGCCTATTAGTGCTTTGTGTTAGAGAATCATGGAGGTGCAATAAGTAGCAGGCTTCTTGCTGGTCTTGTTGCTGATGAGACTGACTAAACGTTCAGGTAGAAATAGCAAGATCACCTGTCGGTTGCAGCTGTAAATAAGTAATAATACCAATAAACATTTGTACATGCTCCATCAGGCTGACCCACACACAAACACACAGAGTTTTAACTCGCTCTGTAAGTGTTGGAATGCAGCCATTTATTTCTTGCAAGAGTGGATACTCTATGTATACTGTATACTCTATGTGAAAGAGAATCAAACGATCATTTTATTTTTCTACACCCAAACAAAGCAATAAAAAGAAGGTACTAAAACCTGAGCAGCATGATTGACGTTTGCTTGACTGATTCAGTTTTTGATCGCAGTTCAAATGATGTGTGTTTTGTGTAGGGAGATACAAGATACAATTTCCTTTTTAAATGTATGAACTTTGCTAAGTTTTTAGCTTTCATTAATACAATTCCCAGAATTCCATTCAAAACAAATATGTTCAATCTCAGGGGCAGCTTCAAGCTTTTTCACCGCCTCGTGGAAATGTATTGAGCGGAACACTGACTCTGAACTAATATACAGCACATTAAAGAGCACATTGGAATGCTGCTTTCCCTTGTCTGTCTATGATCCACCATCAGTAATTGTGTTGGGCTGGCCAATGTAAGCAATTTCCTTTCAGTTCCTCTGTGTGCTTTTGAGTATTTGAATCTGAAACCATGCCCCCTTAGCCTGGCTGCGCCCGCCTACCTACTTCCGGCCAAATTTCATTTTCCCTTCAGTAGTCAGTCTGGTGACGGGGCGTATTAGTGGGATTCTGCTCGAACAAATTTCTGTGTGTCCAATCAGCGAAGAGAGCGAGCGAGTGGCTGAGAACGATGACGTCGAAGTCGCGCTCCAGTTTCAGTTGCCAGAAGCCGGCTCATGACACACGTGACGACCAAACGTTATGCGATTGGTTGGCTAATCCAGAGTGGCACTGGGCAGATCCAATAGTTTTAAACTTTAACAGACACCCGCCTCCAAGTGAGTGAACGTTTGCCAATTACAGCACTGCCAGACCTTCTGTACAAATGAAATTAAGTACGATGGTCTGGTAGCACCAGGCTAATGCCCCCTGGCAGTAATACAAAAAAATATATTGTAGAGAACTGTTCACAAAACATGAATACACAAAATGTCTGGTGCCGTCAAATGCCATAAAGAAATAGTTGTAGCTGTAAAAGAACAATAATTGTGAAGGATTGAATATTAGATTTTTGTAAAGAGTGCACGGTCAGTACACACGCTCTGGTTCAATTCCCTGCTGTGTTTTGACATGCCAATAAACCCCGGCAGTCACGCAGTGCAAACTTCACCAACATTGATAAATGATACACTTACCTCTCATGCCGACACATACACACTCAGCTCATCACTATAACTCTTCCAGTTGGTGCTTACTTTATGAGGTCGTCGGGTCACCTCCGGTTTTCTCTACTCTGATTGGCTGGTTAGACAAAGGGTGTGAGTGAGGTCAGCTGTGAAATGAGCCTATACACTACAGCTAATATCTCTCTGTTTCTTGATCCGTCTTTATTTCTGTATGGTTCTTGTGTACTTTTCTGCTTTTTGTCATTTCTTTCTTTTACTTTTTCTTTTCTTTTTTTTATACAGAAGCCTCTTAGTTCCTGTACTTAGGTGATCTCTTGCTGCCGTCTTGGTTTAAATCAGCCCTTGTATGCGTCCCCCACAATTACAATCGAGTGGATTGAATTGGTTCCCTTCAGTGTGCTTGCTTGTTATGTCGTCTGAAGACATCGGACATAGACTTGAATAAGAAAAGAAAAAAAGCAAGGATGCTTTTTAGCTTCATATATTTTTGAGGCAATCAGAGTAAGAAGATTATGTGACAGGCTGTTTTTCTATTTTTCGTCATTCTCTTTCATTTCATTCATTTTGTGTTTTATTTCTTCTGTTTCTCCTCCTGTCTCCCCTTAACACAAGCCAAAGCATTCCACAGTTTTATTAGGAGAGTATTTGTTTTGGGCTTTTGCTGTAATTACATTTTTTAAGATTCTTTAGTCGAGCACCTGAGCACCATTAAGCTCTGAGCCAATGAGCTTGTTTGGGATTGATTGCTGCTTCATTGCCAATAGAGACACGTTTCCTGCTATTACAGACACAATCTCAAGGTGTAAAGTAAAGCTCACTTTTATTTTTAGAAAAATAGTTAGAGGCAAAAGAGAACAATGTCAGCCATCTGTACAATACTGCATGTATATTAATGTGTAGCAGCTTCCAGCTAAGTGTGTGTGCCTGTCAATGTGAGTGAGTGTGCACCTTTTAGAAAAATCAGTTTGTATTTGTATTCTATTTGTTAATCAACACAAAGTTAACATTAATGCATGCATGCAAACGTGTATGTTTGTGCACTGTAAATGTCCCTGTTCTGGGGATATTTGTCTAGCTGCTATTTATGTTTTGCAGATCTTTGCTGCACATGCGGCTTATATTTGAAAAAAAATCTATCTGTGGTTTAGTGTGTGTGTGTGTGTGTGTGTGTGTGTGTGTGTGTGTGTGTGTGTGTGTGTGTGTGTGTGTGTGTGTGTGTGTGTGCGTGCATGTGTGTATGAGAGACAGTGTTCTTTGTTCTTGTAATGCCATTTTGTATTCCCAAAGAGTGCAGTGTACCAGCTTTGAATTCATTATCCAAGCTTTATTGAATAAAAGCAAACCATTGTACCACTGTGGTTTTAAGAGCTTACTAATGCAGCTAAATGGTTTCTGTATGGTTTCAACAGACCGCCCTTTAGCCAGGCGCTGAATAATTAATATTGATTCCTATATTGAAAAAGCATTTTGTATGTGACATTACTTTATAGAGAGGGCATGTTAGGTTAGATTTGAATTGTTCTGACCATTATTCCCCCACTGGAGATATATAAGAAACACATTGGGCCAAACAGCCATCAATGCAGCCTCAATATTATTGATGGATGGATTTGGTGGGATAACCTAGCTTTGATATAAGCCCAATAAAATAATGGTAATCAGGGTAATCTTGTGGTTTCAGAGATAATAAACTGGAGTTGTTATAGAGAAAGAAATGGACCCCCATGAGATGTGAAATGATGCCTTGTTTCAGTTTGGTTTGGAACGGCTCGGTTCAGCAGGGGCACGGTAACCCTGGATCTGGCTTGCATTTCCACTGCCGAACAGGACCCATAATTGATTGGCGGGGTATATAGTAGCAATGGGACACAGTGTAGCGCACTGATTGATTCAATGAAGAGGGAAAAATGCCACTCAATAAACGAACATTTTTCTCTAAACACAAGATTCCTAACTCTTGCCGAGGTGACTACACACAACCGTTTATTCTCGCAAGGAAATGATGATTCTGTCGACCAATAAACGGACTGCAGTGTGTAGCTCCACCGTTTTGGGGCCCTTTGTGGATGTCTTGGTACCCCAACTAAAGGAGGACAGAAATAAGTGCTGCACGTTTCGCTTATTTTAGTACCCTGTCCAACTTTTGTACAGCGGCTCCGAACCGAACTGCACCTCTCATTTGATACAAGTTCAGGCCTCTATTTAGAACAGGGGTTCTTAAACTTTTGATAGCTGAGGGCCAATTTAGGAACCCAACATTGGATCGAGAAAAAAAACTGAAATAATTTCAATTGCCAGCCTCTGTGCGTCTTTACAGTTTACATGTATTGGTCTGCATCCAATAATGTGTAATTAACACATTTTAATTAATAAATGAAGGGCTAGGTTTCATTTCAACATTGGGGGGTACACATTAAAAGCGGGGGTCTGGGGATCGAACACTTAATTTTCTGCATTCTGGTAAATTTTTATGCAGTAATTTGTGTCTTCTGTATTTATTTATTTATGGTGGACATGTTAAGGAAAAGACAACTATATCCGTCACTGCCTTCATACTTCCATGCTTCTTTTATGTTGGAATCGACATTACTCAAATCAACCATTAGTGGACAGCAGCGCCGCTCAGAGTAAAAAGTTACTCAAATAGGAAGAAGAAGAGTCAAACAGTGAATTAACTGGAATAAATATTTTATAATAGGTCCATGGAAGAAACAGCTTTAGCGATATACTACCGTAGCGATGGAAGAGGCTAAACTGGAGGCTGTATTATAGACAGCGGGGGTCTGTGAGGACATTAATCACAACATGTCAAACAAACTAGTGTCGCACGGACCTCCGGCACTTCTCTATTGCTGCCGTCAGCCTGCCGTCTAGCTGACATTCCTCCCCGTGTTCCCCTGTTGTAGTTGTATGTCCCTGTGCCCCTGCCATGTAACTTCATAGATAGATAAATGTGTATGTAATTTCGTACCAACTCACAAAAACCTCTCCTCAAAAGTTAAGACATTTTCTAAAGTATTATGTCTTTCGTTTGTGTGTGTAAACAAATGTACAGTAAGTGAAAGTGATCTTCGGTAGTGATCTTCGGTAGTAATGCTCTGTCCTGTCTGTTTGGTACGCATCCGCAAGCTTGCAGGATACGTGCAGAAATACGGACGTAATGTACGCAGAGTACGGACAGAAGGCTCCGTCCGTATCCGTATGCGTATCTAACGTAGAGCATAAATGAGCCTTTAGGGAGATGTTTAAAAACTACTAGGTTTACAGGTTCCCACATGGTTCATCGAATGACAGACACTGACAGTCAACACTTTGTACAGTCAGTGTTTCATTTGTGATCCAACTGGCTGCAGTTACACAGCCACCAATACATTCGTACAGACTGTACACCATGTTACGAAGTGCCTAGTGAAGTTTTCCATAATTACCATACGTTTTTAATTCAATTTTGATTTACTTATTTAATTTACATCACATTCTCAAACAGGAATTTTATACCACAGTGGGTGTTATTAACATTACCATTAGAAAAGTGTACGTGTGGCATTTTACATGTTTATTAGGTTGTAACAAGGTTCTGTGTGTTTGACGTTCATTAAAGTTGAATTTGTTGATACACACACACACACACACACACACAGATGCACACTCTCTCAAATGCTCACAGTGCACCGAGACTGAACGCCAGCGAAGCGTGTAGCTTTGGCGCTGGCTGTAACCGGCTGTTTGTGCATTTTCACTCCGTGGGTTTTCCAATCTAGTCAAACAGTTTAACGAGATGACACAGTAGTTATAGTTAAATAATTGCAGGAACCATTTCAATTCAAGCGGATTTCCCCCTTTTCTCCCCATTTTCTCTCACTGTAGGACTGTCCTTGCACCTGCAGAATTAGTATGCAAGTCGGTACACACATGAATAGTTATCAGCACACAGGGGCAATGAGCAGCATGGGGTTAAGTGAAAATATTGCCGTTCTCAAAGATTATTGAAATCTACAAAACACCTCCCACCAGTCGTCTTGCCTGTTTGTTTTTTTGTGCGTGAACATTTGTGTATGTGTGAATGCAGAAGCACCCCCCCCCCCACACACACACACAAGCACACACACACCCTCCGATGCTGTCAAATTGCCTCACAGCCCATTATACTTTGTTAATGAATCTTAATTATAAAGTGGTGAGAGAGTTAAGAGCCAAAACACTCCTGATCATCAAAGGCTTTGTTTTTTTTTCTAATCAGGAAATTGTGTGATCAAACACGGCAATATGTTGCTTTGTCTTGCGTCAGTGCAGAGATGGAGATAACACAGTAGTATTACGCCGCGTGCAATAGATCTACATCAGTCAGGTTTCATAGCCATCAGTTGCTCTGCAGAGACATACAGTAGGCTACACGCTATTCAGGAATTTACAGGCATGCCTCACACGGGGTCAGTTTTGATCACTCTGATTTCAAACCCAGAGCTCTCAATACTTCAATTTTGATAAAAAAAAATCAAAAGTTACATGTCTTTCCATTTACCGTAAGAATTTTTTCCATTCAAACATTGCGTGTGATTTTCGGAATAAAAATAAATAAAAAATCAAATCTAAGGGAAGGGAAGGCAGCTAAAACTATCAATCTAAAATGATGCCATACAGAAACAGGGATAGTTTTACATTTTGTAAATTGTGCTAATAGAAGCATTTGAAGTTAGTTACACATATTTAGTCTGGCTTCTCACAAGACTGTTGTTTTAGATTTTGACTGATCTCAGCATCAGCAGCAGCGGACATGTGTTGTCCTTTGGAATTATAAACACTTTTACTCCACTTTTCACCTTCCTTCCGTCCTGTCTTGTTGTCTCTTTTATAAAGTCATCCACCTTGTATCATCTGCTTTAAACTCTCATCCATCAAATTAAACGTCCTCTCTCTGCCAATATGAATCAAGTCCCAGAGGGCCCTTTAACATTTTAACTGGGAGATAAATGCGTCCTCCGGGCCACCTACGTCAAACTGCGCACATCCAAATCCATCGCTCCATAAATCCGGGAATCGTCTAACGGATTCTGTCGAAGGTTAACTTGTTTTTTTGTTTATGCGCACAAACAGTGTTGAGTCTGCGCATAAGGCTCCTGGCAATGTCACGAGAGGGGACAACAAATGGACAACAACAACAACAACTGTGTTGTTGTTATTGACAAGATTGCTCTTAGGTTGGAGGGAGAGAGAGAGAGAGAGAGAGAAAGAGACAGGGGGTGAGGTATGGAAAAGAGTGGGGGTAAACTACAGAACAAATTCGAGAGGAGCAAAAAAAGAGGAATACCGATGCTGCAGATGGACAGGCAGAAAGGCAGACACGCACACAGACATATCAACATAAGCAGAAAAGTCTTTAAAGTGTGAGACGGGCTGACAGATTGACACAAAACAAGCAGACAAGCAGCTAAAGACACCAATGAAGAGTCGTTGAAACGCAGACACACAAAGGCAGACTGTAAATATTCAGCTATAGCTTTATAGATACAAATGTTTATAGTCAGTGTCAGTTAGATGGACATCTGTACATTCACATGCCTTTGGATATAGGGGACATGTGACTGATTTGAACCTTTCCGCTAGCAACCCGGCTCCTTTGATACAACACAGGAAATGGCACAAGCTGTGAACCATCACACACATCATTGAAAAGCTCATTTTTCAGCAAATTCGGAGAAAGAAAAAAAACCCGCACACATCTGAAAACAAAAGCATCTTAAAATTGGCGGGTAATTGACATGAATGATGGCTGACAGATGGCAACCCGTGGCTCCTTAAGGCTATAATCCAGCAGACATTCATTAACAGCTCAACAGTTCAGGCTCATTTGAATATAAATACCACCTGCATCATTGTAAACTGTAGGACGTAAAATGAAGAACAATATTGTACAAGACTTGGCAGATGAATGTCTCTCTCTTTCTCTCTCTCTCTCTCTCTCTCGCTCGCTCTCTCTCTCTCTCTGTGTCAGATCAAACGTCTCAAAATTATTCAGTCACCAGCAGACATACGTCTGCTGGTGACTGAATAATTATACACCTTGGTCATCCATGTTTCTGAGCATGGAATGTATGATTTGTGTCTTGAACGCCCACCACGACTGTTTTGTGCATGCTAAACCCTTGCCAGTGGGTTACATCATGTGAAACGGATAGGAGCGTAGGCACAATCAAACAGATTCAGCCTTCCTCATCCACTTAATGTTGTTCCGCCTACTATACTATATTTATGTTGCTGTGAAGGGTCAACTGCATGTCAAGTTGCATGTTGCGGTTTTAAATTGCCTTGATCTCTAGTGACTTAAAATATAGTCACAGTGCGCAATGGACATAAATACAGGGAGAGAGAAATCTTCTTAAAAATGTGTTTTTGAGGCAGCAACAAGCAGGGTCATTATTTTTCTGGTCCTACCGAAATATATTTTGTTTTTGGTGCACACAGTATTCTACTACTAATGGATTGGATTTATATAGCGCTTTTCAAGGCACTCAAAGCGCTTTACAGGGTTCCAGGTTCCATTCATTCACACACAGTCATACCGGTGGTGGTAAACTACGATAGATACTACTGCTGTCCATAGGGGAAAGCGCTGCCACACATGCTCATGACTTATTCATTTTTACTTTATGTATGTACTGTAATCATTTAACAATCAACGTTCTGTGCACTCTTAGGATACTTTTACAATTCAAGTCAGCAGGGATTAATACTGCATCTATCCATTGGCATATTTGTTTTTATATCGTTTGGAGGAAGACTGCTCCTGAAGAAATGCATCGCCAACAACAGCTCTAGTAATTGTTGTGCACATGACTAATAAAGAACTTGAACATGCTCCTGGACATGAAAGCTAAGGCCATATAGCTGGCATATCATTTCAAGTGTTCAGTGAAAAACAGCCGATAAGCCCCGGAATCAAAGCAGAAGACAATTAGGCTTCCAGTGAAAGCAAATGTACCCCTACACACAGCTCAGATTGACTTGTGACATTATACGATGGCACACCTTTCAAGTGTCTCTTTATCAACAGTATATTTTAACACGGTTGCTACTTGCAACATATTTTGGTCATTATTTTTTCCTTATTCTGAATTGGATCTTTATATTGCATTAGTGGGATGTGGTTGCAACTGTCAAGCGTCTGATAATAAGACCTGGGGGACAAAGGCTTAACAAAGATAGAGTAAGGGAGATTGATGGGTTGGTTTCAGAAGAATGAGAGGAGCTAATCACTATAGACTGGGTTTTTGATTAATGCTAACAAGCAAAATCATTACCATCGCCTGATGTCTCTTCACCCACTTTCCCTTTATCTCTATCTCTCTCTCTGTGTCACACACACACACACACACACACACACACACACACACACACACAAAGCTGTGAAATTCAGCTCACAAGCGCACTATTCAAACGTTTCATTAAAACTACTTGACAAATGAACTGACAAAGCAGCGCTCAAAGGTAGAAAAAGATGAACTGTTTAACTCACTGCAGTCTGTTTGGTGAGCTTGCACATGAAGGGACAATATACTGTACCGCGACACTTTTAAAAAATGGAAAATTCTGCGATCAATTCATAATAATCTTTTTTTGTTTCACAGCCTATTTGCTTTCACAACCAGAGCATGTAAAGTTTCAGCAACGTAATGCGTCCGCCTGCTGCTCTCGAGGCACATTTATTTGTCTCTATATCACATTCCTCTCTGTTTCCCTCCTCTTGTCAACAGCCCTCTTATATATAATGCTGGCTCGCTTTTCTCTCCCTGCTCTGTCTTGTTATATGTTTTATGTATAAGCACTTCAACAATGCTCCACTCAAGTTCAGACTGTTTGAGAGATACTAGGCCATTTGACTTTCTGGTTGACAATTACCACAAGACTGTAGCCTAATGCAAAAGGTGAGAGTAGAACAAAAAAAACAATAACACATGCTGAGACACTCGCTTGACAGAATACGGGGAGGAGAAAATCAGTGTTGGGATATACACAAGACGCTGGTAAGACCAGGGAGAGTGACTGACGCAAAGAAGGAGTGTCAAAAATGGGAGAAGTTGTGAGTGCGCCAATATACGGCAGAATGGAGAGAGATGTGGGATTAGAGAAAAGGAGAGTGCCAGAGGGCACAGAAAATGAATTTTGATTATTCAGACAGTGCTGAAAAGAAATAAGGAAATTTAAAAAATAGATGAGTAACATGCCCTGGCATTTGATAAAAAAATCACAGATATTCACTTACTAATAAATTTTAACCTGATATTAACGGAGTGTGATGTTGTATAAAAAAAAGGGAACACCTGCCTTGTACAAAAACTGTTTGGACGTCAACCAGCATGTCTCTACAAGCTCTTAAAGTTGCAGGAACTTGGACTGAAAATGTAAGCGCTCTCTCACTACCGAAAAAAAAGCAACAAAATGGACACAGCAGGAGAATAAGTAAGTTACAGAACTCCAGCCAGCAGATAAAGGTTATTCCTGCAGGCAGTTAAAGACCCATCGCTCTCAACAGTCTCCTAATGAGAATCCTACAGTCAATGGGCATCTGGAATTGGGAGAGAAGGGGCCAACACTATAGGAATTGATATTTTTAGCTTGGTGTTCATGTTTGCGGCCATTGCTGTGTCTATCAAAGGCTTTTGGTTAAACATATTTTAAATCTATTCCCAGCACAGCAATCTTGTTGGAAAGCAAACTACTAGATAATACCAGATTTGAAATGTTCCCACCTAGATATGACATCACAGCCGTTGAGAGAAAGGAAGAGAATCTGTCTTTGGGTAATATATGTGCTTCAACTATCTCCCCAAGGAATTATGTTCATCGAATTCATCACACACAGTCCATATGAGTGCCCGCTGTAACGACAATGATGGATAACCTCCATAATGTTGATCGCTAACTTTAGCTGTAAGCTTTTTGTTCCTATAACCAACCAATAAGGGCCGCGTTTCCCAGAATCCCAAAGAGCCTCTTTGGGCTAAGTACTACTTTGGAGCGCTCGTAAGAACGCTGTGAAAGAAGAATGCGTTTCCCAGATTCCTTCTTAGTGAAAGTAGTACTTTCACTAAGATGGAACTGTACGACGGCGCTGACCCACTCTTTCAACCTTCTTAGCGACCAAATCGTCAGTGATCATGCTGCGTCAGGGAAATTTATTTCCTCCACTTTTCGAAATAATAAAACAATGTTCAATGCGGACCTGGCGCAATAAACATAAACTAATAGTAGAGAAAAAAATGTTTTAATGAATTACACGTTTACGTTTTCCACACACATGTGAGTTTATAGTACTACACATAAAAAAACATCCACAACCCTGTGGCATTTGACAGATATCAAGGAAACAGATTTAATTGAACTCAGCTGAACCTCATCCAGAGCGGCTCCACCTGCTATAAAGGTGTTGCCAAAGTCCGCGCGTGTGAGAAACCATGGCTGCATTACAACAGCCTCGCCGTGCGCGAAGCCAGACGGTTTACATAAATGCATACGTGCGTCGGCACTTCTCCCCACTGGACGTGCTATCAGACCGGGCCGTCCAGGCAAAGTACCGACTGCCCCGGCCGTGCGGAGATCCAACGGCTGATCACTCTGGTGTCTCCACACACATGCAATTTTTCCTTCAGCCCCCCGGAGATGCAGCTTCTGGCTGCGCTGCGTTTTTAAGAACATATCAACCTCTTCTGAGGTCCAACAACCCCCAGCCCCTACCCCTTTACCACCAGTCACCAAGCACTGATCACTAAACCATAAACCCACAACCACCACATCACCCATATACTCTCAGGCCTGAAGGCTGAAATAAATAAACAGAACCAGCAGATGTAGGCTACATGTAACGTCCTGCACACTATGAGTATTGCTGCAGTGTCCGAGTGCTTTACCTGAAAGTCTAGCACTGGAATGCTGTTGAAAGGGCACACTACGCACACGTCATTAACCTATGCTTAGATAAATTACAAATTGCCTGGGACTTTTTGTTGCTATAGGTTTGACACTCTCATTTCAATGCAAAATGATACACACAATACATGGTTGAAAAGGAAACCAAAGTAGTTTATTGAAACCATATGGGGGAGGGGTTACTCTGCGCTGTCTTTACTGGGCGTCTGCATCACCTGCAACGAAGGGAGATTGATTAGTGAAACCTTCTCACTCTTCCTTTTTGTTTGGTTCTGGAACTCCTGCCACTTCTTCCTCACAGCACGCCAGTCACGCAGGCCACATGGGATGGAGGGGGACATATTTTCGGCTATGGCCTGCCTAACACGGTTCTTCACCGTGATGTTCTTTTTGCCCCTTGTTCCCCCGAATAAAACTGCCCGGTGCTGCCAGACCTCGTCCACTAACGCCCATCTCCTCCGCGGTAAACGACGGTGCCCGCTTGTTTCTTTTTCTGCCGCTTTCTTCCACTCTCACATATGTGTGTGCCTATCCACGGGGTATATATGCGCTAATGGGCTTGATTACTACTTGGATACACTTGTTGCCCCCCCCCCCCCCCCCCCCCGCACCCACACACCCCCACACACACACGATACATGCGTAGCCTAATTCCACCTGTGTGGGGGAGACCACGGGGCGCTGTGTGTGACTTATGCGCTGATAAAGAGGTGGGTGATCGATTCGCCTGGCATCGATTTATTCAGTTTCAGCACGACCGCGGTGGACAGCTCCCACCAAAGAGGCTCTTTCGCTTCGTCTTACGCGCTCTCCAAAGAAGGCACCAAAGAAGCCATCTGGGAAACACCCGTATCTTAACGCTCGTTCTTTGGCGAACCCTTCTTTCTTTGGCGAACCCTTCTTTCGACCCTTCTTTGGCCCCAAAGAACGATCGATTCTGGGAAACGCGGCCAAGGTCTGTTGTGATGAAGTGGTTGGATCAGTAATGGTTGGCTACCCCCTAGCTATGATATAAGGTCACACGAAAAGCCTATAAGGCGTCTTGTTGAACAGCCAAAACACTTGTGCTCCACTTTGAAGCTCCATGATTTCGTTCCGTGCAAAGCTATTTCCCTATGGATTCATTCCAGAACGGGGAAGTGCACAAATCAATTAAAATAATCGGTATATGTTCAGTGGATACAGGTAGATCAAAACATTGAACATAGAAGTTGCATGCTTTGGAGATTAAAACGTTTGGTTGGTTTACACATACAAACATGAGAGGTTGATCAAATAAAATTGGCCTGAAAATGCTAAAGAGAAGAAGCTGCTCATGTTGACTAATAAGATTTGACACACTTGAGTTTTTTGCCTGGCTGTCTTCCAGGCATGGCCTCCCACGCCGCGTACAGCAGCGTGCCATTCAGTAGATCAAACATCTTGGCTGTCATGTGAGGGAGGCATCACACAGAGGATATTGTAGTTTGGTTTTTACGGACAAAAAAGAGATTATTAGGAGTGACAGAGCTAAGACTGTATCGGAGAAAAAGGGAAGAAATTATAGGAGAGCAATGCGATGATGAGTAGAAGATAGAAAAATTATAAAAGGGGGAAGATCATACATATCCGGAAAAAAAACTACACATAATGAGTGAGGCAGTGGCTATAAGAGAGAGACCAACAGAGAGGATAGGGTATCATTGCCAACATCTGTCACTATCCTCATAATTCTCTCTATCCCTTCACACAGCGAAAAACACTGAACACACTTTCGGTTTGTGTCCTATACCCCACATTCAATCTGCTGTGTGTGTGTGTGTGCCACAAAAAATCTTCATGGTGTCTCAAAATGTGTATCGCCACAGGGTAAATCTTTGATTTATAGGTTAAGATCAGAGCCGGTTTAAACGTTAATGTTATAATGATGAAATTACAGTTGGGGTAAGCAACCCCGGGAGAATTCATGAAAGTCAGTTCAATGTCCTCACTAGTATAGCGAGGCAACTTTGTGTGTACGTGTCTGTGTGTGTGTGTGTGTGTGTGTGTGTGTGTGTGTGTGTGTGTGTGTGTGTGTGTGTGTGTGTGTGTGTGTGTGTATGTGTGTGTGTTTCCGTTGTTATCAGTATCAGGCCAGCTTGCTGTAGTTAGGACCGCAATGATTAGAGAGCGCAGGAGGGCAGGGGCTTGATAATGAGCTTTGTGTGTGTGTGTGTGTGTGTGTGTGTGTGTGTGTGTGTGTGTGTGTGTGTGTGTGTGTGTGGGTATGTGTGTGTGTGTGTTTATCCGTACTATGCTAGTTTCTTTCTGTGCATATTTTTAGCTGTAAATACATTTAGACCGATCCATAAGTAATTGTGTACATTGGTTTGATATGTATTATACGGGGGCACATCCAGTCTATCTATCAACGTGCTTGCATGCGTGTGTGTGTGTGTGTGTGTGTGTGTGTGTGTGTGTGTGTGGGCATCTCAATTGTGCTCCTCCATCCCTGTCAAATAACCATTGTGAAGAGGGAGGGATGGAGGAATGGATAACGATTGTAGCCGAGGTCTGCTGGGATGTTGGCTGGAAGCAGTTGCCGGGGGAAAGAGGGTGTTAGGGAATTTATTATTGTGTGAATATATGAAATATATTTACACTATGTTGTATTATCATAAATTGTGAATCTTCATGGAATCGTTCAAACTGTTCTGACCTTAGTCTTGTGTAAGATAAAGTCAGGTTGTTTTATCTACTGAAGACTTCTCCTCGCCAACTCGATTTGTCTCACTACCCCAACCCTGAAAATCCATTACGTAGGCTGAAATGTTTGTGCGTAATTAGATTTTACTATAACTTCTCTGTATGACTGCCTATCGGTGCTCATTTCATTACAATCCCCTTGTTGCATTGTTTGTCTTGACCCTGTTTGCAAACATTAAAGATCTGTTTATTTTGTATTTAAACATTGTGTCATCTGGTATTAATTGCCTCATTCTCATCTTTTAAAGGTTGATATTTCAATTCCACAACAAGGGAGAGAGAGAGAGGGAGAGAGAGAGAGAGAGAGAGAGAGAGAAAGAGAGAGAGAGAGAAGTCACAAGATGTGGAAGATAGAAATACTTTGGCGAAGATGTAATCACAAAAGATAATTTCATGATTATTAAGTTTATTGCACTTCTACGAAACAAGCCCAAAGGTATTTGATGGACTATATTTGAGCTGCCGTAGCTAAACTGCACAACTGCAGCAGACTTGGTGTTTTCTCATTTTCTTTTCACAATGGGATGCATAGAATCTCTAATACAGTCCCATTCTTTGCATTCTGAAAAGTACATGGATGTAAAATGAGAAAATGTTTTCCTTTCTTTCCTCTGTATATATCAGCATGTCTGGGTTTTGTCATACATTATTAAGAATCTTCTTTATTCATAGACTTGTAGCCCAGGTTTGGCTCTTGGCTGAACAAAAGAAGGGGGGGGGGGAATGTAATGAGTTTTCTGCTGGCATAGGTTTTTTTTAACATACCGACCATTAAATTGTGATTGGCCATGTTTGAGTGGGACTAGGGATCGCTGTTATTCTTTTCTCTCTTCCCTCATTCCCTGCCAACTCTCATGCATGTACTAGCTAATAAAGGCCAGATAACATTGGAAGAGCCAAGGTATTGTGCGTGCAGTTTATTAGGGCAGGGAAACTGTTAATGTTATTGGTGACACTTGCACTTTCCCAACTTTAACAATTCTTTGAAAAAGGCCTGTATTTGTATTTATTTATTTGTATATTTTAACCTCCTGTCCCATCTTTCAACATAATACGTTTGTTGTCCATTTAAATCAATATTAATTTGATAAACTTTAGGTTTGTTATTTCCTTGGTAAAGTGTTTAGTATAGAGCAGGTACGTGGTTAGAGAAGCAATTGACTGCACTGGAACACACACACACACATTCACACACTCTCTCTTCCTCTCTCCCTCTCTCCCTCTCCCTCCCCCACACTCCCCAACAGTCCCATTTATCACGTTGTGATTACTTGATAGCTTAGCCAGTTGGTAGCCCATGTTATAATGTTTAGCCAGCTGTGACTGTTGGCCTAATGACTGGACTGGGTTTATTTAATGGAGCTGAAATCTGCTGGAAAATTTGAGAGTTGCCAGATTCTAAAAGAAAATCTGTCAGGGGGTTGTAGGCAGGGAAAACTGCCAGCCACATGCAATAAGAGCCAGGTGGACAAAAACAAAAAAGAACCATGCCATGGGGGTTCTCTTTCAAAGCTGTTGATGGCTTCATTTTCACAGACTGGCTCAGGCCACTAATAATAATAGGGCTCGTCAGACTCCCTGTTCCACATGTGCTCGACCAGACCAAGTGTTTTCCAAAGAGAGCTCTACGGACATCTTGTAGGACCATGCAGGGTTTTTTTTTAAGATTTTTTTTTCTTTGCATTTTCAAGCCCTATTACAGAGTTGAAATGGGGAGGCAGAGAGAGAGAGGGGCCGGGGGGGGGGGTGACATGCAGTAAAGGTTGCGGGTTCCTTTACCAAATGAACCCCACTGCAACGAAGGCCGGAGCCAATATGGTACGCGCTCTATCCACTACGCCACCGGAGCTCCCTTGCAGGGGACTTTTTATGCTTGTTTATTTTTATATATATATTTTTTTGCTTTATATGTTTTAGCCCAAAAGTCATGTTTGGTTTGTATTACTACTCAGAGTTGATACAATTAGAAGATAAATCCACTGGTTTATCAGCTTCCCATCTTACTTCTATGCCAGTCTCTGTTCCTCCGTAAGCGTAGACACTGTTTTCGTATATTAGAAATGGAAAAGTCAGTAAAAAGAAATTGACAGAAATAACTCTAATTTGTATTTAACTTGCCAAATTACAGCTACAATTCTCCATATATACGTATTTCAATTTCTTATCAGTTAAAATTGATTGACTGATCCATTACCAGGTTTTCGCCAGTGAGCGAGGAGGCTGCCGTCGGAACACCTGTGGGATCCATCATGGCAGCCGCTGTCAATCAAAGCATCGTCTACTCCATCACCGATGGCAACGAGGGAGGTGAGCATACTCAGAGATACTTTAAGACACTGAGTGCTGACTGTTGTGGGTTCCAATTTCGCGTTGTGAAATCTGATAAAAAAAAAGCTGGCTCACTTATACCACAAAGTTTTTCAGCGGGTTATATGAGCTTACTGCCAGCTCTGTAGCAAGGTCACCAATCGTCTGCCATAATTTAAAAACACAATTTTCCCATTTTTTCTCCAATCATAAAAAAAATCCCCTACATACATTGAAGGGTTTCGAATCACTGGTAACCAATTTACACTGAGCCACTTCATGCATCTTGGGCAGATTGGATGGAGATCCAAATGATCTCAAAATAGTCAAGTATCAATACATCCACAAAGCATTACAGGTAAAATCAAAGCCATGTTCCCAAAACATCTCACGGGGATGAGGCTCTGGCTCGGGATGTACATTTTACACTCGGGAATGTAGAAATGGCCACTAACACGCTTTGTAATCTTTGATAGTGGCAGTTGAAGTTGCAGTTGAAATTCCTGTATCTTTTTTATTTGTCTCGTAAAAGAGACAGGGAGGAAGCGTCTCTAGTGGTTTGGATACATACTGTACGTTCACACATGAGGCTTAACGTGATTTTGTAGCTCTTAAAACTTGGACAGTGTACATATAATATAATAGTGGCTTAACTGCTCAGCCATACAAGATGTTCCTTGTTTAGCCAAACATGAATAGGTGCATCGCCAACACCATCTGGACTAGAGTGGGGCCTAACTGGACTAACATTTAGCCTAGGTAACCCTGACCAAATGTTCAATTCCACATGAAATGTGTCTAAAAGCAAAAGCAAAGAACATTACACTGCATCTGTGCTTTTATCCGGATATTAAACTCATTATACAACCAGTGAAAATGGGCCCTGGAAGTAAAAGGTTAATGTGAGGATGCTTCTCATCTGCTAAAGTTTTGTATTGTACCACTGTTCAAAGCACCTCTATATGTCAACACCACCTTTCTACCATGTACAACTACACACTATAAAACTGTCCACTCCCTATCCCAAACTGATATACAAGAAAGTAAAAATGAAAAGATTATTAAAATGATCCCTGTGTGGCTTTGACCTCTTCTGCTTTATTTTGTGCTCTGTTTCTTTCCTCCCACCTTCCCCCACTTCTCGCTGGCTTTCCTTTATCTTAGGTATTTTTGCGTTGAACGAAACATCGGGAATGATTTCCACCGCTAAGCCCCTGGACTATGAAGCCAACTCCAGCTACGTTCTGAAGGTGGAGGCAGACTCCATGAGGGTGGTGTCCTCCAACTTTCGAGTTCCTTCTAAGAGTAAGTGTGTGTGTGGCCCAGTCATGTTTCTTAAGGTCTTCAAATTTGACACTGCATTGCATCACCGCGGCTTTCTACTCTCTAATTACACACAGACACACACGCTCTTACATATGGCTTTAAAAATAACATTGCCTTGCTGCCAACTACGGGAAATGTAAATGTAAATGTTGAAGTCTTATTTGTTTATTTACCCGGTAAATAAACAAATAAGACTTCAACAGGACTTGTAAAATGCATGTTAACACCTTTATCCGATCTACTTCGCACACAAATCGGCACATTAACGGACAAGCGAAGTCCGATAAGAACACCTAGATAATTCGTTCATAGTCGGCATTCTATCTGCATGTATACAGGATCACATATCTCATATCGGAGTTTGCGTTCTGCGCTTGCTCGAGAATCCCTGTGGAGGATTTCACAAGGTAGTGGAAGGAGACGACGTAATACATAGTAGTGTTGTTGCCGGAAAGGAACCGGACGTGGCTCTATAACCACTTGTTGAAAGGCTACAGCGCCAGCTGGCATAGCGGAGTCAGCTATGCTCCGGCCATTTATCGAATATTTGAAAGGCCATGTATACTCAGACAAGTGACGCTGTCCGTTCGAGTGGAAAGTTCGGTATATGTATTAATCCAATCTAGTTGTCCCATGGAAGTGCACTGACTGTCGCTCATTCTTTCCCTTAACTTTTACCTGGTCCAAGTTTTCTCACCACTCTTACCCTTGTCTATACAGTTATACATCTTGAAATACATGTTCTATTGGGCCATGGCTCAGCTGTCTAATCAAACCTGTAGGCTACACAAGCTTCACCCTCGTTTCCATGGGACAACTACATTGGATTAACCCAGTGGTTCTCAATTATTTTCTGTCATGCCCCCCTTAGGGGACATAATTTTCGCGCCCCCTCTAAATTGAAATACTATTGAGAACCTGCTGATATTTATTTATTTATCTGTACAAAACCACTGTATGAGTTTCTGGCACGAGCATTCTGCATACAATCACCTTATTATCAAATTAGATAAAAAAAATCAAAGTTCAGTTTATTAGCTCAATTTGTAACATTTAAACAAGACTGCTCAGTCTGTGTGAATCTCAGGACAGAGAAACAAGAGCAAATTATTCACTGAGGTTTTTTGCATTTTATTCAAAACATTTTTAAACTGTAAACATAGTGGTGGTTTTTATTATTATAGGCCAATAGGCCTTCTGTGATGCGATAACCAATAATTCATTAATGTTATTATTAGTCTACTTGCTTGATTTCTTTTTAAATAGCCTACAGAGACACTTGGATTCACATGTGGACATTTATTTACTGCAAATCGCGGCCTTTCGCGCGTATATGACCATACACAAGCACACATCACTTGCTAGCACTTTTGGTCAGTTTGAAATCAAGGCAGCCCGCGCCCCCCCGACAACTCACGGCGCCCCCCCCAAAGGGGCGCGCCCCACCATTTGAGAAGCACATTAACCTATATACCGATTTTGCCACTCGAACGGACCGCATCTGAGTATACATCGCCTTTCAGAGAATCGGATAAATGTCCAGAGCATGGCTGACTCCTCTACGCTAGGTGGCGCTGTAGCCCTTTCAACAAGTGGTTATAGAGCCACATCTGGTTCCCTACTTTTTTTACGTCGTCTCCTTCTCCTTCCTTGTGAAATCCTGTGCAGGGATTCTCGAGCAAGCGCAGAACGCAAACTCTGATGTGCGATAAGCGATCCTGTATATATGCAGATAGATAAGATAAGATAGTAAGATGTATGAATATGTGAAAGAGAAAATTGTGTATTGTGTGGAACTGTCCGAAAGAATAATAAATACATAAAGAATGCCGACTAAGAACAAGTTATCTAGGTGTTCTTATCCGACTTCGCTTGTCCATTATTGTGCCGATTTGTGTGCAAAGTAAATCGGATAAAGGTGTTTACATGCATTTCACAAGTCCTGTTGAAGTCTTATTCATTTATTTACCCGATTATGAGTCTGCATTTAAACACACTGAGTGAGAGAGAGAGAGAGAGAGAGACAGACACAGAGAGATAAGTGTATGTGGCAATTTATCTTAACAATTTCTCAGTGTCTCTGTTTTTTAAAACACTTGCCTCTTCTCCTCTTATGCCTAGATGTATGTGTCTCAGTTGCTGTCACACAGGTCTTTCCCATATACAATTATATAACTGTCCACAATTTAACCCTTTAAAATATCCAACTTGTTTGCGATGATCAAAGTGCCCAAATGCAGACACTCTTTACCAAACATTTGCAGAGTAATTCCTCCGGTTCAAGTCGGCGTTAAATTGTACTGAATCGTGCGGAATTCTTTCTTTATTTTGTTTTCATTTTCTCCCATTGCTATCCTCACTTCAATCCATCCCAAATGTTTCCCTCCGGTTGCATGTGGGAGGGAAAAATGACAAAAACAACTTATTGCGGTTTTAATTGGAGTTATAACTGACGTGAAAACAGCTCCAATCAGTGTCCAATTCTTCCGCCATCTCTCTCTCTCTCTCTCTCTCTCTCTCTCTCTCTCTCTCTCTCTCTCTTTCGCTTTCTTTTAACTGTCTTGTCTCTTCTTGTCTTCCTCTCTTCTCTTCTTTTTCAAAACGTATCTGCATTCTTCTTAATTGTTGCTCAGCTCCCCAGGTTTTTATCCTTTCTTCTTTAATTATAGTGTTTACCACACGCTGTTCTCATTTCACATAACTGTTTGAATTAAAGCATTCTACGGAGATTAAACAAATACTAATCATTGTAGACATTTGCAAATCTCCTCTCCACTCTTTTTGGAACACATTTGCAATCAAATAAACAAATCAATAGGATTCTAACAATGTGTTAATCCGGCATTCTAACTCGAGTGAAGGATGGAATCTTAAATAGACATTTTGTTACGGTGTCTCATTGACTGTTGTAGATAAGCATAGTAATGATTGTATCTGCTTGTCTGCAGTTTCCTCCTAACGTGGTGTTGTAAGTGCTTTGAGATATTGTTTTTCTTTCGCCTTGGGTTTTTTTTTGTTGTTGCAGAATTACGTGGGTGTGATTCACAACTCCCCTCTTTGACTCATCTAAGTTGCCATGACTGAATTTGAATGACAGAGGCTCTTGGCTAAATGTTTTGTCATATACTGGATGACTAACTTGGTTGGATCACAGTAAAGTTTCGTTACTCTTTTTCTTTTCTCTCTGTTTTTAAAAGTGTGTGTAGAGTTCAACATTCTTTCTGTAGAAATGTTGACTCAAAACTTGATTTTGAATCTTGGCATATTGACATTTAGACTTGTAAGGCCATAATGTCATATGCAATGTAGGCAATAGTTATGCCCAGTGAGGTCCTTTATGCATACATCTAAAAACATTTGACCAGATGGGTCACAGCAGGGCAAACTCTACTGCAGCATCACTCCCTGGATATGCAGCCATCCCTTATTCCTCACGGCACATTTTCAGAATATCTGAACATCTTCTATCAGTTCTCAAAGCGAAGATCAACAACCTGGCTTTCAGTCATTACTCACTCTACTCACCTTTTGGTCACTTAAGGTCTAAAGTCTCTGAAAAGCTGAAAAGCTATTCTGTTTATCAGTGACTCCATATGATTAATGGACTCCTACGTTAACTCAGCATTTTCGTCCGAAATGCGAACAGTTTTGTTGGTTTCACATGAGAGATTTATGCTTTTTGGGGGTTTTCTCACTCTGGTTTTTTGAGTTTTGTTAAACTCAAAAAACTAATAAGTTTGCTATTAAAAATAGATGTGTGCGAACTGTAAATTGTAGTTAGGAGCATGTGTGCAATTAAAGGTGGAGTTGATGGTTCTAGAGAACGCTATTTGTCAAAATATTTTTTTTTTTTCAAAATCAGTGAATACCTCCTCACAATCCGCTACCTGTCTGTACTGGTGTTAATACACAACACAGCCTCTGTAAACAGCTATGTAAACAAAGGGTACGTAAACAAAGGGGGCCCTCTATAGCTAGCAACATGCCCATATAGGATCTATTACAACTGGGTTTTTCTTTCAGCGCACACACAGTACAGATAGGTAGCGGATATGGCCACATATTCACTGATTTTGACAAAAAGCATTCTCCAAAATAAGTCCACCTTTAAAATGTATTAAAACATACAGAAATTCTGAAACCATATAGTCATTATTAAAAAAAATATATTGCAACAGAGACTGAAGTTTTCGACTGTTTGGGCTTGAAGCATGAGGAGATGGATGAGGTAACAAAGTTATGTCTCCCCTTATCCCTCTATTATCCCTTTATTCTTAAATTATTTTCATCTTGGAAGCACTAAGCTTTTGTGAAAAAAGATTAGAGAACTTGGAGAGCTGTATGGGGCACAGTTTGATGTGCAGCCCTGACACTGACTGAGCCACAGCTCTGCGGTTTGGGTGATACTGGCCGATTCAAATCAATGACTGTGGATTCATTTCCCGCATTTTGGTTGTTTGCTTTTTTATCCCTTTGGCTTGTTTCTTCTATTATAAAACACACTTGTTTTGTCTCTTGAGACAAGTGCAAACATCAATTCTGGGCAGTTTACCCAGCAGCTCTACAAAAGCCTGTTTACTAGAAAATATTGTGTTTGCTCCCGTTTCCTTCTTATTGTAATGCAAAATGTAAACAGCTATTATAATGTGTACATGTTGTGTGTTTGTGTGTCTTAGCTAACATTGCCAGGGTGATCATTGACATCCAGGATGAGAACGACCACCCGCCGGTTTTCACCAGGTCCCTTTACATCGGAGGGGTTGCGGAAGATGCTAAAACGTTTGCCTCCGTCTTGCAAGTACAGGTACAGACACACACACACACACACACACACATACACATACAATCCTAATAAGGACATATGACAATATAATGTCAATAAATGGAAGCCTATGTGCACTTTCAGGTAGTTTAACTTTACACTCACATGGCACCTACAAAATAATTTTGATCATTTTCAGTACCTCAAGCCGTCATGCATTCTTTGACTGGATGCCTGTTGCCATGGCGCTCACCTGAATACAGTTGTTTGCTGCTATGGTTACCGCCCCCAACACTCCTGCTGTTAATGAAGTATTTCAAAAGCCCAACCTCATCTCCAACGTCCACCTGTTAGTGGCAGGGCTCCCTACACCCTACTGTGCTTTGCCTTGATGTTTCCTCGTCCCAAGGGACAAATTCAAAGCTTAGACGGCAAACATTTATGCCTTGCATATTCTACATTTACATAACAATCTGTTCCACTTGAGTTGGCCAACCGGAATGCTAGTTCTTGCAAAAAAATACTGTCTTTGTGAAGCTCTCAATCAATGCTTTCTGAGACTGCGTCAGAAAAGAGAATTCAACTCTATTCCAACTTTTTCGGCTTCAGCTTGTTGTATTGTTGCATTTATTGCTTTTTCTTTCAAGCTGTTTTTTTCTTTTTACATGTCATCTCATGTTCCACCAATCATACTTGAAAGAATATCCCAAATTTTAATGTGTGACACAATTTATGTAGGTCTTGGACACAGAAGTAGCCTGACCGTGCCAGCTTCCAGCCCAATTACTGTTAGTTTAGCTCAATACGAAGATGAACCACCTATCGCTGCAATTACAGCTCCAAGTCTATTGGGGTATGTCTCTACCAGCTTTGTACATCTACAGACTGACAATTTTGCCCGTTCATCTTTGCAAAATAGCTCGAGCTTCAGATTCAGCGTCAGATTGGATGCAGAGTGTCTGTGAACAGCAATTTTCAAGTCTTTCCAGATATTCTCAATTGTATTTAGGTCTGGACTTTGACTGGGCTATTCTAACACATGACTATGCTTTGATCTAAACCATTCCATTGTAGATATGACTGTATGTTTAGGGTAGTTGTCCTCATTGAAGGTGAACCTCCACCCAGTCTCAAGTCTTTTGCAGACTCTAACAGGTTTTTCTGCACTGTATTTGGCTCGATCCTTCTTCCCATCAACTCTGACCTGCTTCGCTGTCCCTGCTGAAGAACAGGACCCCCACAGCATGATGCTGCCACCACCATGTTTCACAGTAGGGATGGTGTTTTCAGGGTGATGTGAAGTGTGAGTTTTCCGCCACACATTGCATTTTGCATTTAGGCCAGAAACTTCAAGTTTGGTCTTATCTTCATATGTGAATGGTTTGTGGCAAGGGTTAGAGGAAGGTGCTCAGGTCAGATGAGACCAAAATGTTTGGCCATAATGCAAAATGCAATGTGTGGTGGAAAACTCACACTGCACATCACCCTATCCACACCATCCCCACCGTGAAACATGGTGGTGGCAGGATCATGCTCTGGGGGTCCGGTTCTTCAGCAGGGAAGGGGAAACTGGTTAGAGTTGATGGGAAGATGGATGGAGCCAAATACAGGGCAGAAAACCTGTTAGAGTCTGCAACTGACTTGAGAGTGGGGTGAAAGTTCACCTTACAGCAGGACAACTACCCTAAACATACAGCCATATCTACAATGGAATGGTTTAGATCAAAGCATAGTCATGTGTTCGAATAGCCCAGTCAAAGTCCAGACCTAAATGCAATTGAGAATATCTGGAAAGACTTGAAAATTGCTGTTCACAGACACTCTGCATCCAATCTGACGCTGAATCTGAAGCTCGAGCTATTTTGCAAAGAAGAATGGGCAAAAATTTTAGTCTGTAGATTTACAAAGCTGGTAGAGACATACCCCAATAGACTTGGAGCTGTTATTGCAGCGAGAGGTGGTTCTACTGTACAACGTATTGACTCAGGGGGGCGGAATACTTTTGCACGCCACATTTTTCAGTTTTTTATTTATGAAAAAAATTAAAAACCATGTTTCATTTTCATTCCACGTCACAATTATGCGCCACTTTGTGTTGGTCTATCACATGAAATCCCAATAAAATAAATGTACGTGTGTGGTTGTTACGTGACAAAATGTGGAAAAGTTCAAGGGGTATGAATACTTTTTCAAGCCACTGTATATGCCCTCGTCACACCCACGTCATCAACCTCTATCTTTTATGTTAATTGATACATGTCTTTGTTTCCCTTTTATTTTCACCTTACCCGGGAGAGTTTCATATCACTGTAAACAATTCGAGCGACTCTTGTATTATTGAAATGCCTTTCAGGACCCCAAAATGGGTCACAGAGTCTATCTCAGTCTCTCTCTCGCTCTCTCTGGGAAGAAGCAATATGTTTTAATGAGCTTGGATGCCACAAGAGACTCAGCCAGGGTCTGTGGCAGGAAAAAAAAAGTATGCGCTTTAATATTTTATTACAGTTTTCAAGATCATTCTTAGATACCCCTGCTGCTTCATTAGATCATACACCGCCAGAGTGACAGAGAAGATGAGAGAATAAGGGGGAGCATGCAACACAGTGTCATATTCAAAATTGAAGTTTCACAAGTCAAGAAAAATTGGCTTTTTTTCACTCATGAACCTGGTATCAAATTATTATTCCTCTGCTGCAAACACCTGAGGTGGTGGTTTTGCATACAGATTTTCCAGCGTTGAGAGCTGGTTTACGGTAACCAGCTCTACAGGCATTTTCACTCTTTAAAGGTCCCATATTGTACTCATTTTCTGGTCAAATAGGTTTTCATTAGAAACTGTTTTCATGGTGTTGTGTCCAAAAAACCTTTTATATTTTTCTCAGTGCCATTGATTAATCTCCTCTTTTCAGCCTCTGTCCGAAACAGTCTGTTTTAGAGCATGTCTTCTTTAAGCCCCGCCTCCCAAAAAGCCCAGTCTGCTCCGATTGGCTCTGGATATAAATGCCCGTTAGATTCTTAGGTATCTGGTTGGTGTGCTTAGTAAGGTTGGCGATGGGGGAGGGGAGGCTTCTCCCCTTGTGACATCATATGGGGAATAAATCTGAACAGGGTGTTTGAACACATGTTTTTCAGAAAGGTGAAGGTGGAGAAAAAGGGAGTGGGTTGTTTTTGCTCATACCTCGAGAGTCCCTAGTCACCCCGGGGACCCATAATAATGTTGAAAAACCATGAAAAGCAGCAATTTGCATATTAGGTGACCTATAAACACTCGAGTAGAACCACGGGAAGAACTTCTAGCCGGCTAGTAGTCTTGATCCCCACAGGGAAAGAGAGAGAAGGATTGATGGTTAATGATAAACCGCATCCTGCTGAGAGATAAACGGACTGGACAGGAGAAGGAAAGAAAGAAGACATGCATGATTCATGTGTGGATGAATGACGGGGCAGGGGGGTGTGACTAGAGAATATGGACATGGGATGCTGACGGCCCATTTGCCAACATCCAGACATCTTAAGATGGAGAGAAGAGAGGTTCAAGGCACGCAGTATAACTAATTCCCTCACATCTGTCTGAAGCACGCACGTTGTCTTAATGAGTTTCGTGTGTGTCTATCCCAGGCTACATTTTGTATTCTGTAGTGTATTTGCTTCAAACTCAAATTGGTGTGTTCAGCTAAATGAGCAGGAGTTCTGCCTTTCTCAAAGATATCGATAAAATCGCAGATGAGCTTCAGATTAGCAAATGTACTCGTTACCTCGTAGTAGGTTATTTTGTTCTTCTGATCCAACTCAATAGAATCAAATGCAGAGGTTTGGAATTTACGCTTTCTTTCTTTCTTTCTTTCTTTCTTTCTTTCTTTCTTTCTTTCTTTCTCCACCCTTTCCCTTTTCAAAGGTTCTACAAGGAACTTTGAAATATTTCTCAAACGGTCTAATGTTTTCTTATGATGATCATAAATGACATGTAAGAGCAAACTAGACCATCAGAGCAAATAATTCCTTTTTTGTATATAGTTTTTCTTAATTTCTTTGTCATTTGTATACGCTCACCAAGGAACTACAGCTGGCGTAATAATAACGCTATCACTTTTGTCCAAAGGCGGTGCAAGAATTAACACAAACTGAAAGTTCCTCGCAGCACCTTTTAATTACTGATTTCAATAAATCCCTTTTTAGGTTTATCCCAAAAAATGGCCCCTGGATTTAAAACCAAAATAAGACACACAACTGCAGTTGTCAGTGTTGGTGTGTTGCAAAAGGATAGAGAACATTCAAGGGAGTCTCATTTTAATAATGCATTGGTTGTTTAGCAGACTTACCAGGTGACAAAACAGCATGCAGCAGTAGAAAAGGATCATGCAACTCAACACAGCAGCAATCATTTGGATCTCCATGATGACTTTTTACCCAGGGAAGCAGTAGAAGTATTCCAATCATGTTACTCAATAATCTCTCTGGAATGGGAGCTGGCTGGCATGTGTTTGATGTTGTGTTGCCCTTTCCCCACTTTCATTGACATTAATGAGGATGCTGCATTTTCTTTCTTTTACACACAAACATGCCTTTCACTTACCAAGTGAAATTGATGGCTTGAATGAGGCTCAGGTGTGCAGGAGACATAGAGCAATTGCTTTTCTATTCTGGCTTCCACGTTGTGGATTTTCTGTCAAAATGGGACAAAGCGCAGGACAGAAAGGGCTTTCAAGGCACTGCAATGTTTACAGTGCTATGTCAATGTACATGTACACTCACCGGCCACTTTATTAGGTACACCTGTTCAATGGCTTATAAAAACAAAAAGCTAATCAGCCAATCACATGGCAGCAATTTAATGCATTTATGCATTTAGACGTGGTCAAGACCAGAGCCGGCCCGAGGCATAAGCGAACTAAGCGGCCGCTTAGGGCCCCCGACTGCCTGGGGGGCCCCCTCCAAAAAAAAAAAAAAAAAAAAAAAAAATGTTTTTTTTTTTTTTTTTTTTAGTTTGTGTGTTTGATATTAACATCATATTGTGCAAATGTGAGTTATCATACAAAAAAAGGAATAAAATGTTTTGGTCTAGATAATTAATAGCCTAAAAATGTAATCAGTTCATCTGGGAGGAAATCCGAAATTATCTGATCATGTCACGTTCACATCCATGCACAGTGTGTATTGAGTTTATTTAAAACAACTGGAAATGGGGCTGCCCTCAGTTGCCCATGCACTGTGTATACTGTAGTCTATAGCCTATTTCAGCCTTGTCTGTGGAAAAAAAGATACAGTAGCTGGACAACAGAGTTCTTCTGCTTAGTTCCTCACACTGCATTTAAATGCATACACTATATTACAGAGAAATATGTCCCGTAAAAGAAAAAGAGCTCCAAGCCCAACCCAGAGGACCCTCCATAATATTTTATTTTATATTAATATATATATATTTTTTTTAAAGATTTTTTTTGTGCATTTTTATGCTTTATTGATAGTGCAGAGAGACAGAGGTGAAATGGGGCAGAGAGGGGAGTGACATGCAGAGAACGACCGCGGGTGGGAATCGAACCCGGGTCTGCTGCTGGGCCCGGCCCGGGAGGGGGACGCCTTACTATATTAATATTTTTATGGAAAATCCATGTGTCCTTCTTCAATAGCTTCTAATTCATCTGACCCAGTGTCTCCAAATTATTTGTTCACACAATTTCTCAGATTTAGCCTCTTAATTTTCCTCTCAAAGTGCACCAGATTCATGCATTTCACTTTAAAAAGGTTAAAAAAATCTCCCGGGGGGGCATAACCCCGGACCCCCCTAGGAGGGTCTGAATCTCGCCTGTCAAATATTTTCGCACAGCCGCACAGTGGAGGCACTAGCGGAAAACACTGGGTGTGTGAATGATATTTAACAAAGATCTATAGTTTCAACAGCACTAACATTGGAGAGGGGCCCCCAATCATATTTCGCTTAGGGCCCCCTGAAGGCTTGGGCCGGCTCTGGTCAAGACAATGTACTGAAGTCAAACCGAGCATCAGAATGGGGAAGAAAGGGGGTTTAGGTGACTTTGAACATGGCGTGGTTGATGGTGCACGGCAGGATGGATCCATACTTTAATGTAGTTTATGCCAAATTCTGAACCTGCCATCTGAATGTCGCTACTGAAATCGAGACTCATCAGACCAGGCATGATTCTTCAATCTTCTATTGTTTAATATTGGTGATCCTGTGAGAATTGTAGCCTCATTTTCCTGTTTTTAGCTGACAGGAGTGGCACCCGGAGGGGTCTTCTCTTGCTGTTAGCCCATCTGCTTCAAGGTTGGTCGTGTTTTGCGTTCAGAGATGGTATTCTGCATACCCTGGTTGTAACGAGTGGTTATTTGAGTTACTGTTGCCTTTCTATCATCTCTAACCAGTATGCCCATCCTCCACTGACCTCTGACTTTAACAAGGCATTTTACGTTCGCACAAATGCCGCTCACTGGATATTTTTTATTTTTCGGACCATTCTCTGTAAACACTAAAGATGGTTTAGAGTGAAAATCCCAGTAGATCAGCAGTTTCTGCGATACTCATACCAGCCCTCCTGGCACCCTCAACATTGCCATGTTCAAAGTCACTTAAAACCTCTTTCTTCCCCATTCTGTTGCTCGGTTTCAACCTCAATAAGTTGTTCCCATCCAGGTCTACATGCCTAAATGCATTGAGTTGCTGACATGTGATTGGCTGATTAGTTATATGTGTTAACAAGAAAATGAACCGCTGTACCTAATAAAGTGGCCGGTGAGTGTATACTGTACATTGTGTTATGCTACAATGTAAGTCACTCAAAGCACATCATAGTGAGGAGGCTAGTTATAAAGGTCCCATTATAATTGCTCCCACAGCATATACTTAACTGTATGGTGCTATGGAATGAGCATAAAATAATTCAACATGCTTTTTACATTATACAAGAAATGACTTAATGCATGCACACTTCATAGGCACTCAAACTGAAAGCAATGAATTAGACTGTTCCAGCACTATCCAGAATAATTCATTTGTCTGTTAATGTAAATTTAAAAAATATTATTTGTACTGCTGAAGGTATACTTAGTTGTGTCACTTCAGTTTAATCACAACACATACCTCAGAATGTGTTCCTTTAACTCTGGCAGGTGGTTGATATCACTGCAGGTATGAATGTATTGCTGAAAGGTTATCCTAAATGTGCAGTAGGAACACACACAAAAGAAAAATTGATCCCTACATCTTTCCTTCTATTGATCCTGCTTTCCTCTGTATTTCCCCTTCCATTACTCGCTTCCACCTCCGTATTCCCTGGCCATAAGAAAATACATTTTTCTGTTGTCTAGCTTATTATGGTGTATACCTTTGATGTGCTGGATGACTCAGAGCCGAACCTGTAGTCTAGACTCCCACAGCCCCTTCTTGTACAGACACCGGGCGATTAATCAATGTCCATCAGAGTGTGCGTCTGTGTTGTGAGTGTGAGGTTTGCATGTATGTGTGAATGGGGATGGACGGCACAGGATCATTAGCCAGGATGACAGAGCAGATGAATTGACCTGCAGCACTTTACTCCCTATACTGCTGATTCACAGTACTGCATCAGACAATACAAGTCATGTTCAAAGTTGTAGATTTTCCGTTCCAAAACTTTGATTTCACTGGCATTGTGTCCACAAAAATCAATTCCACTTAAATTTTACTGGGACTAGACTAGACTTCTCTAAATACTATTCTTAGTCTCTACTGTCTGCCCACTACATTCACACCAGAATCATGCAAGCACTCAGGAAGTAACGTGAAATCGGAAATGTGTAACTAAAACTAAAACAACAAACTAGCTTTGGACAACTATTCGGCTAATTATTTAGACATGGCAGAGCAGTCATTAAGGGGACTACAAATGCCTGTTACATTGGTACTTGCTATGGCCTTTAAGAGTAGGTTTCCAAAAGAGGAAAAATAAATCCTAAAAAACAAAGAACAATCAATTCCAACAGGATCAGTCCTGAATGAAGTAATATTCATGACAGTGCTGCATATTGTTCTTTCATTCTTGTTTTCTTTTGATATGCTTTCATCCATTGCTTTGTTTTATTTGTGTACAGGCACTGGACAGAGACACTGGTAACTATAGCTCTATGGTGTACCGGCTGATCATTGCCCCTCCTGCTGGTAAAGACACTAAAGTTACCAAAGACGGCTTTGTCATAGAACCGTACAGCGGCGTGGTGAAGACGGCCATCATGTACCGCAACATGAGGAGGTCCTATTTTAAATTTGAGGTGGTCGCTACGGACAACTACGGCCGAGGACACAGCAGCAAGGCGGAGATAGTGGTGTGTATTTTTTTTAATTTTTCTTAATTTTTCTTTCGACATTGGAGACAGTTTTTATAGTCTCTCTAATGCCATGTAGTTTATCTTGTAATTTCCATTTTCCTCCAAACACATTGAAAAACATGATTTATATCCTAACTGCTCATGCTGTTTCCTACTAAATTTAAAAGCATAAATTATTATTTTTTTTTTTTCATCTGTTGTGTACAGGTGTCAGTGGTGAACCAGCTGGACATGCAGGTGGTCGTGTCTAATGTCCCTCCAACTTATGTGGAGAAAAACAAGGAAAAGCTGCTCAGGTAATCTACACTATGTGCTGCATGCTTAACCCTACACTCCTATCATATCTTTATAAATATATTTTCTAATCATCAGGTTAATAAGGTACAGCCAGCATTGAGCTGGCTGTACCTTATTAACCTGATGTAAAGAATTTCAAATTTTAACTCTTCACAATTCTCATTTGTAGGTAGTATTCTCTAGAACATCTACCATTATACTATCCGCAATGCAGAGAGCTGTTGATGTAACCCCCTAACCTAATACACCTCTGATCCTCTGCTAACATACAATGTATTGTTAGACTCTGATGGACATTCATGTAAAAAAAAAAGAAAAAAGAAATACTTTAGAATATGTAATTTCATAGAACAGTCGAGTGATAGTTGGAAACAAAATATCTAGCTGTCCATACTGTATGTATATTGTCACTGCAAGCCTGAAAAAAAACTGTATTAGTTCACAGTTTTGTATTAGAATGAGTGCATGTTGAGTCACCAGTCATACAGAACTGAAATTAAGTTTTAATGTTGATTTGATCCCACTTGAGATCATACATTTATTGCAGTCAGCGGTTCATCTATATACAGTAGATTTAGCTATTTAGCTATGGTGTGTCCCCATAGGAAGGACTGAAGCTGCAGTGGTCACCATGGGGAAATAAAACATAGTGTTGACGCTCTGAGTGGTTGGCTGGGCTAGAAACTCACACTGGGACTGTAAAAGGGACAGGCATCATACCACCATAGTAAACCACAGTTAAAGAATATCCCACTTAATGTAATATTTAAAAAAAATAGACCAATATTTGGTTGCAGACTAGTAGTATTTCACCATGTATATACATTATATTTAGCTTTTTATTCTCTCTCTCTGTCTGTCTGTCTGTCTGTCTGTCTGTCTGTCAGTATCTCTCTCTCTCTCTCTCTCTCTCTCTCTTTCTCACTCTCTCTCTCTTGTCAGTATTGTAACAAAGTGCATGACGACCATAGACTGTTTATAAAAGAAGACATTTTTTTCCAGGAAAGCTTGTTTAAGGATAAATGTCCACGTTTGTTTCCATGTTGTTGTTACGTATATGCCTCTAGCTGCATCTCCCTCTGTAATCCTACCCCCACCATCTTTCTCATGAAGCCCACGAATGCTATTTAAATTCCCTCTTTGTTTTTAAACATTTGGGTCTTGAGCCCTGAAAACATGACCTTATCAAACACCACAGTGGCAGCTTGAAAATGTGCGATATACTCTGGCTCAGCTCGTTTGAGGAATTGGCTTGGATCTAGTGTTATTATCTCCTCTCGCGGTCCGTCAAATATATTTTCATTCATTTTGAGAAAAGGCAAGAGGCTAATGGCAAACGCAAATTCACAGACGTCATTATAGTGAGATGATATTTCTGCCATGTACAACACTCTCACGGGTGGGCTGCAGCTTGGTCGGGTTGCTGCTCTTTTCTGCTTCACACACATAACTTGATAATGATGTTTGAAAGCACTTACCATCTTTTCTTTCTGCTTCACTTCTTTCTCTTTTACCTACATACATACATACACACACACACACACACACACACACACACACACACACACACACACACACACACACACACACAAAAAAACACACACCTTAGCAGGAGCATTCCTGCTGTGAGCAGGTGTTCCAGTGGGGGGACAGAAATCAATATTGCACAGCGCGAGCCTGCCTAGCAAACGGGAGAATAAAGAAATTGTGATTTTGCACGTCCGTTGTGTGTGTGGCAACAGCCTGAGGGATTTGTCTTGTGTTTGAAAGAACATGGTTCGGTCCTCTGAAATGTATATTTTGTAGGCCTATATGTGAACAGAAAAAGTGTGATATCCCATAAATCTAAATCCATAACTTTTCATCCTCAGCATTTTGGAACGCTACGTCCAGGAACAGATACCCGGAGCCAAGGTTGTCGTGGAAACCATCGGGCCCCATCGCCACGGGGATGGTAACGAGCAGGACGACTACACCAAGTCGGACCTCATGATTTATGCCATCGACCCGTTGACCAACAGAGCTGTATCTAGACAGGAGCTCTACAAGTGAGACATTTAGCCAACAAATCCATAATAAGTCAAATGATATATAATAATATAGGGCAGGCCCTGACCTTGAAATTACATCACAGTTAATTCAAAAAGTAAAAAATAATTATTCCTAATTAGTTTTTGTTATTTAGGAGTGCTAATCTTATACTTTCTGGCAGCTTACCTAAACATGAAGAAAAGTTCTGAACTTTGAATGGGAGCTATTGAGGATGAGTTAAAAAATTGCGACAAAAAAAAAGCATAACTAAATTACTATCAGCATGTATAGCCTTACACAAGTAAGTGGCCATGTGTTTGTGTGAAACAGGCTGACTAACTACGTGATCAATTTGCTGTTTGGATGACATCTAGATCAGCGCCACGCATTGTCACACTTATGTTGGTATCACTTGCACACTGAGTAATGAAAGGGTTCAAGCCTACAAGTGTTTTCAGTTGTATGGTTGGATTTCTCATCCTAAGGTTTCTTGACGGTAAACTCCTGGACATCAATAAAGAGTTCCAGCCCTTCCTCCCTGCTGGCGGACGCATTCTGGAGATCCGAACCCCTGATCTGGTGACTGGCGTAAAGAAAGCAGCGCAGACAGTAAGCTTCACTGAGGGAGCGGTGTTGGCCCTGGCAGTTATTATCATTATCTGCTGTGTACCCGCCATACTGGTCGTCATTATCACCTACAGACAGTAAGTATGAATTATGTATAGGCTAATTATTATTATTTTTTTTTTTTTTTTACAGTTTGGGAATAACATTGTTTTATATTTAAGGGATTACTTAGACATAATGAGGCTGTTTGAGTCTGTTTGAGTCTGTCGTCTTTTTGATGTGGTGATACGTTATTATTTTATTTTTTGAACAACCTTTTTGAATCATAAATACTCACTAAAGGATCAAATGTGTATTGATACATGGACTGGTTGTTACCATCTAGACAGCTATTTAATAGATTGCATTCCAATAATGTTGTAATGTTCTTTGTAATGTTCTTTTGGTGCGATTTTTCTAGTTTCTGACATGATTGTGAAAAAACATCGACTGCGACATGTATTTGGTGCGTCTAAATTATAATCTATGCATTTCGTTCCTCAGAACATGTTGACCTACAGAAGGGAGGATTTGACTTTAAGAGCTATGCTAGCAAAGATAACCAGCCATTTTGAAAACCTTGTGAATTTCTCTTCAAGAGAATGCAAACAGTCAGAAAAAAAGGACAAAAGCTGTCAGTCTCTCCCCCAGGACGTCCCTTTGCACTACGTATCATTTCATCATCCGGGCCAGTAACTTCCCCTGATGATTCAGCATGGCAGCTTGTCCCACAGTGCCAGTTCTAATAGTTTGTTTAGCTAACCACCATGAAAGGCTATTCATTTCATCTATCTCCTAAACACACACACAAACACATTCAGACTGGATCATTGATTTTGGAGAGAGCTTCTCACCCTGCTGAGAAAGAGAGACACATAACAGACTGAGGAGAGGAAATCTCAAGAAAGGAAAACAGAATAGTAATCATGAGCATAATAATCACTGGCCTCTGTCGCTAAATGAGTTTAATGAAGGCCAATTGTCCAAATTGCTTGTAAATTACCATAAGCAAACTTGGCTAACAAGAGGTACTGTGTGATTTATGGTTCAAATAATCACTGATGTATCTCTCTCTCTGTCTTTCCACTTTTCTGTATCTCGTGTGCCGCGTCTATCACCGTCAGATTCAAAGAGTGAGTACCGATTTCCCCTTTCCATGCTGAAATATTAATGGCTGTCTTTCATTCATTGTGATTAATCTGTTGACATCCACTGTGCAATAAAAGGGATGAAATAGGGGAGGGCGGTGAAACAAAAAGGACAGCGGACAATCAAATAAATTAATCATGAAGAACATGGAATCAGCAAATGTCCAGGATAGATACTTTTATTAGAGAGAGAGCAAGAGAGATAGTGTGTGTGTGTGTGTGTGTGTGTGTGTGTGTGTGTGTGTGTGTGTGTGTGTGTGTGTGTGTGTGTGTGTGTGTGTGTGTGTGTGTGTGTGTGTGTGTGTGTGTGTGTGTGTGTGTGTGCGTAACTGATTTGTTGTATAAGTGCAAGTCACATATAAAAAAAACTTAATTGTATTTGCACAAATGGAAAACCTCAATTCTTAAGTAATTTTCAAACTTTCAATCGATTCAATAGACTTAGTGTTTTTTTTTGCTGCTGGTGCCTTATTTGGTATGACCAGTTGCAAACATTGACCAAAGTTAGCTATATATTACTGTGTAACTCACTCTACTGGGTCAGTTCGGAGATGATATGACGTTTCCACTTGTGCTACCCTTACACGCTGTTCCACAAAATGTATATTTGTTGTTTCTAGCATGTAGTCCCAATTTGATGTGTTTCATCATACAGATGTTACTCTCATAAAATGTACCTTTATTCTACGATGTGAACATGTACATATTGTTAATATTGCGTATTATTAAAAATGACGTTAAGTTGGAGAAGTTGACATGAGGACTTGCTAAAGGACAGATATAGAGATTGATGCACTGGTGGTTGCAAGACCTTTTTGGAAAGAAAAAACAAGCCTCTGCCCCTGAATATGACCCTATTCATTTCAGAGGTCAGGATTTCACTCTACCTCTGTTTTCTCTCTGTGCTGTGTCCAGACGCCAGGCAGAGTGTGCCAAAACAGCCCGTATCCAGATGGCAATGCCAACGGGCAAACCTGGGGGAGGCACTGCCAACAACCTGTATGAGGAGCTGGGGGACAACGCCATGTAAGTGGAGTGTGAAAGTGGCATTTGTGATGATGAGCCAAAGCACAGGCATTACATTACATCACCTTTCTATCGCTGTTAAACTTTAGCCTTTGGCAGTATGCCTTTTTCCTTTGTTTAAGAGTTCTGTGCTATCCACATATGCATCCAGTCCGTTTACATTACTGATCCCTACATTTGAACTGTCACTATGGAAAAGAGCTCTACAAATACAACATTAGGAGGGAGAAATCTCAGCTGTGTTTCAGTTTGTGTACGCCTGAAGCAATTTGGGATACCATGAAAGCGTCTTTACACTTAGAAAGTAGAGTTTAGGTAATGATCGTCATTAGATACTATCCAAGTGGTGCCAGGACTATAGTGACTACATTCATGGCCGAGGGGTTAAGGTGTAAGACGACCAGCAAGAAGGAAAAAAAGAAAGCTCTACACACTTGATATATAAATCGTCATCAGGGGAAAAATTGGACACCAAGGAATCCAACATTGTATGACTGAACCAAATAATTGACAGCTGTAATATGTTATCCTGCACTTTTTGCAGGTTCAAAGGATTTTTTGTTTGAAACCCAAACATTACAGTGTGAGCCTAAAGGTTGGCCAGCAAAGGACAGCAATTAAACTGTTTAAAGTTCTCCACTTTACTTGCACACAATGGCAGTACGATTCAGCGTTTGAAGACTGTTCCAAATCTATTTTGAAAAGATTGTGTTGCTCTATTGATCTCAGTGAATGATATATCAATAATTGTCTTCAAAATCTTTCTTGGAAGAGAATGTTCTTGATCGAACAGTGGCAGCAACTCAAACAAACACACACACACACACCCTCACTGGAATAAAATGTTTGATTCATCACATTTCAGTTGCTTTGTTGAACTTTGCCCAAATCACTCCCTAAGCTGGCAAACCTTGCAAGGATTTATTGGCTGAGTTAAGATGTCTCTCAAAGTTGCTCCCAAGCTGTTGTGAATGTGGCCTTAAAGCCTCTTTGTAGTCTAGAGACATTTCTTTTTTTTCACTTTACATTTAGCACTGGCCAACAAAGCTGACATTAATTGCAGACTAAATATCTTGGAGTCATTAAGTAGGACCTTGTAACCTCACGTTAAACTAACTCCAAACAAAGCTCACAATTTTACAAAACTCAGAGACAATCAGCTTCTTCCTTGCCAGTTTACCTGATTCATAATTCATATCAACATCCTATGCTTTACAAACGAAATATTTCATAGCAATGTCCTCACTCTACAAACGATAAAGTGAAGGTCAATGATCTGCCTACAGAACAAAATCCACTTTCACTTCAGCTTCTCAAGTTCACTTCAAGATATTTATCGATTGGTGGTTTTCAAAACCACGGTAAAAAAAAAAGAACCCTCCAAATATATCTTCTAAGAATGACCTTTTCGTTGATCAGCCTACACATGAGATTGCAGCACAATCTTATTGAATGTTTCCTTTGTAAGTATTTAGTTTATTTAAATGTCATTATTAATGCCTTAATAGTAATCATAAGGCCATGGACATGCCCCCTAAAGTGTGGAAATATGAATAGGTTTTTAGAGGATTATGGTGAATTACTTTCATGTTTTATAAATTTCTCCCCTATTGCTAAAATTCCATTAGTGCTGAAGGTCATAATTGCCCAACTACTCTATGCTGGCAAAAGTTTCTTTATTATTGTGCAATTTAGTAATTTTCTGGCACTTACTGTAGCTCCCCAGTTTATTTGCATATTCAAGCTACCTTTGTTTAATTTACTCTCCTGCCAATTTCTACTGCTTTGATACTTACTGTTTGAGGTTAAGAGTATAATAGTGGCAGCATGTAGAGACACTTTGTTAACTTTTATCCGAAAGTTTTAACAACCTCACACATACACACACACACACACACACTCACTCAAGGCAATACACAGATCATTTATAATTCCTTACTGGAGCGTTAAGAAGAAGTTGAGAGGAACTCTTATCAGCATTACGTGCATCACCGGTTTCCTGCCTGTCCTTGATATGCCTCCCCACTCCCATTAACATGAGAGCAATTCATATGCAAGATGGTAGAAACCATCTCCGAATGACAACAAGGGATTTGCAGCTGTGTGTGTGTGTGTGTGTGTGTGTGTGTGTGTGTGTGTGTGTGTGTGTGCGTGTGTGTGCGTGTGTGTGTGTGTGTGTGTGTGTGTGTGTGTGTGTGTGTGTGAGACTAACCAGCCCAAACGCTCGTCTGAAAAATGTGTGCGGAAATGAATTTGGATATAAGATAATTGAAATAAATGCAGCCCTTAATTCATAAAGACCACCCTGGGCGATAATTAATTCTATTGATGAACTGCAGAGCATGTTTAATTGTGGTTGGGAAGATCCATTTTGTGTGTGTGTGTGTGTGTGTGTGTGTGTGTGTGTGTGTGTGTGTGTGTGTGTGTGTGTGTGTGTGTGTGTGTGTGTGTGTGTGTGTGTGTGTGTGTGTGTGTGTGTGTGTGTGTGTGTGTGTGTGTGTGTGTGTGTGTGTGTGTGTGTTCGGTATCACTGATATCTTGTCGGGGCTAAATAATCCCTGAAGAGTATAAAACCTGGCAAAGTGCAAAAGTTTGCACATTCATAATTAAGGTCCATTATCAAACTGCTCAGTACAGGGTTTTTCAAAGCTTTTTTTCCTATTCTTCTTCTTCTATTAATTACCTTTAGATGTTCTCTCGACAGGCTTGGGTTTTAATGTCTGTTTTCAATTACCTACTGGAATTTAAGTGTCCTTTAACTTATTATTAGCCGCACATTAAGCCTGTTTTTTTAAATTTAAATCAAAAGTTATGTTATATAGCAATACATCCTGTTACCATCATCACCTGTGCTGTGTCAATATCTAGACATACATGCAGAGGCGGCCTTAACGATCTGGGGGCCCCATTCAAGACCTAGTGTGGGGCCCCCCACTTTTTTTTTTTTTTCTTGAAAAAAAATCTTAATTTTTTTTTTTAATACATATTTATTGTGCATGCTTGTGCATGCTTCCCGCAAAAAGAAAACAGATTGTAGAGTTTTATGAGATGATGGGCCACTGGGTGCAGACTCTTAAAGGGCCCCCCCACTCCTACCTATCCAGTCAGGTACACTGACTTTTCAGCACATATACAATTAATGGTAAAAACATATTAATGAAGTCAGTTTTTCTCACAGGATTTAGGGATACTGTGGGAGGGACCCTGGTCCTTGTTGGGGGGTCCGGGGGCATCCCCCCCGGAAGAAAATGTGTGCCTTTTGAATTAAAATGCATCAATCTGGTGCACTTTGAGGGGAAATTTAGAGGCTATATCAAATCCTGAGATGCAGCAGGAACATTATTTTTCAGATTTTTCTTAATCAGGCAGCACTCTTTACTCTGCTACTGTAAAAACAGTACAGTAGATTGGTCTGCAGACTCATGTTCTATGATGGAGAGACTCATTTCAACAGATACAGGGTGGATAGCTACTTTTTATGAACAGCATAGAATTTACACATAGAAATCATATTCCTGTATGTGTGTGGGGGCCCTAAAGGCTCATCATGAAGCCCCTTAGACAGAGCTACTAATGCTGTTTTCTTATGCTTTTGTATTTCTCCCCCTACTAGTTGAGGGGCCCATGATGATTTATTTCCTTATATTTAGGCTTATTCCTTTTTGGACCCTGTTATTGACATGAGTGACTGAGCTCTTTGACAATGCAACATGAAAAGTTACTATGAGGCCTAGGGCCCGGTAGCCTGCTCAAGAATTATTTATCAAAAAAAAAAAAAAAAAAAAATATTTTTTTTTTAGGGGTGGCTTGGGGGGCCCCCAGAGGGCGGGGTCCCATTCAATTGAATGGGTTGAAACATAGCTAAGGCCGCTACTGCATACATGCCTTTCTATATACTAACATAAAAGTTCAAACTAAAAATACTTTTTTTGTAAATGAAATGGTTCACGCTACATACTAAATGCTTGTTTCTTTTACACAATCTACAAAGTTTGTGTCCTGAAGACAAAGTTACCCAATCGGATTCCAGTGTTCCCCTACTTATTCAACCCTTTTCTATTATTTATTTTCCGACAAAACTTGACCATTTGTCATCATTCTTTGTTAACATGTCATCACTCTTTCTGTCCTCATGTTGACTGATGCATTTCTCTGTAAATCTTTCTTTGTTCTTGCACATCCACATTTTACCATGACTTGACAGACAAAAGTGAGTAGGATGTTTTTTTAAAAATGCCTTACATCTGTGAAAAGTTTGATTCCAAGCCGTGACAGTTTTTCTTGCTTTAGATTTTTGTTTGTGTCCGTGCTTGTTGCTATGGTTGCTCTTATTTTATGTGCTGGAAGCGTTTGACTTTGATGGATCAGAGAGCAAACGCTGTGTCTCTTGAATGGTAGCTGTGCTTCTGGCTGATCAGTGATGAATTAGAACTGTGGTAGAGTTGCACTGGTTGCGTCAGCATAGAAGTAGGCAGCCCATGTGCCTTGGAGTACAGAAAGGCTGCAGAGATTCAATTTAGTCCCAAACTGCACCAGAATATTTTACATTTTTAATCAGGCTTCTGTTGGAAGAAAAATCTGGATACTCGAAGAACTCCATGACACAGTTGTTTATCCCTGCCCCAACAGATCTAGCATTGCTCATAGTCATGTTGCAGTAGCGTCTTTGTAGTAGCATCACTTAAAGCGTACCTCAAAAGCTATTTGTTTCAAATTTGTATTTTTTTTATTTTCCTCCCTTCTTTCTCATTCCTTTCCTCATTCATCTTTTTATGTGAAGTTTTCATTTCATTGTTGATGCAACAGCTCTTGCAGATGTCGTCTTTTTATCTGCCTTTTTACAATTCTTCATGTATCTTTCTGTTGTGTCTGTCTCCCATTTATAAAAAAAAATATTGAACCATTCTCTGTATTACCACAGTATCATTTCATTTTGTATTATTTCTCCATTTCCCTCCTCAGTTTTATTTAGCATAATTAGAATAATAACTTCTTTGCCTTTCACTACACCCTCTTGTCCCTCATATTTCATCTGTTATTCCTTTATTATTTCTCCTGTCATTCCATCTTTCTTTTTCTTTCTTCTTTCTTCCATCCATGAACCAGTCGTTCAAACCATGGTGGTAATGGGAGTGGCGGCAGTTTGGACGAAGGCGACCGCCAACGTCTCATCTCCGATTTTGCCACTCGGGCCATCGCTGCCCATCGTCAATGTGTTGCCAACGGAGGTGTACTGAACAAACTGCCCAAGTCTGAATCCAACATCACCTTTCTCTCTGACGAAAACCCCCTGACCATCAAGAATCCCATCTACCACGAGGACGGGACCTTGAGTAGCCCGGAGACTGTTGGGAGAAGCCAGAGGAGAAGAGACCTCCTTGGCAACTTCTCCCCTTCCAGACAAGGCTTGCGAGAGACCTGGCTGAGGCTCAGCTCATCTGGAGCCGACGTGGGCTTCGGTGGGTACAGTGGCAGTGACAGTGGATGGGGATCGGGGGCCGGACACAGCTGGACTCTCCCATCCAGACTACACCGCAGAGACATGTATGACACTCTGAAACGCCAGGTGGTGATGGACCCCGTGCAGTGGGAGCTGGAGCTGCTCAAGGCCGAATTCAAGGAGAGCAAAGACGCCGGTCTGGATTCGGGATTTGACCGTGGGTTGGATTCGGACCTGATGGGAGGAAGCCCGAGTCTGGAGCCCAAGCTGTCGGTCAAAGAACAAGCCAGACAGTTTGAGCAACAGGCTCTCCAGGAAATGAGGCAAAGGCAAAACAGAGACTCAAGAGGATCTTTGTCACCCGATTTCCTACTTTCTGTCTACCCAGAGTCTCCTCAGCATCACAGCAGGCACAGCCCCACCCACAGTGTCTCATCCAGTCAGGTTACTAGAGGGGGTCCCCCGAGTATCATCGTCACCCATAGCGACGGAGGGACCCCTCCACCCAATCACAAGCCCACTCCGCCTGTGCTGCGGCGCTTCAGTGCTAATATGACAGGAAACCAGAGTGTGGACGATAGGTTTCAGGTCAACTTAGAGGTTATCCCCGATCCTCCGTCAACTCCGCCACCACCGCCACCGCCACCTTCATACCTACCACCCCCTCCTACCACATCTGCTCCCTTACCTCCTTCATCTCCCCCTCCTCCGGAACACCCTTCCTCCCCTGCTCCATTACCTCCTTCCTCTCCGCAGCCTAACCACGCCTCTCCAGAACACCAGAACCCTCCGCCGCCCCCACCTCCACCGTTACCTCCACCTCTGTCCCCCACACTGCTGCGTCCGACCACCTTTGTGTTGCCGTCGCTGTCTGAGGCGCCGGCTCTGCGGCCCGTGTCCCTGCGTGCTCCGCCGCCCCCGCTCCCCGCCGAGCCTGAAGCTCCACGCAGAGAGCTGAAGGGAATCCTGAAGAACATCCAGAACATCGCCGACATAGAGAAGTCTGTGGCCAACATGTTCAGTCAGATCGACCAGAAGCAGCTGCCGCTCAGGAAGGCCATGAAGAGCAGGATGGATTCTCTGGAGTCTCTAGAGGCCATGGATGGTGTGTTATCCCCAGGGGGAGGGGGAGGGGGAGGGGTAGGGGGAGGGGGAAGGGAGGAGGGAGAGGGAAGGGGAGGAGGAGGAGAGGATCCTCCACCACCAGCACAGGTTCAGACCAACCCAAACATGAACTCCATTGTGGAAGAACTGGAGAAACGGTTCCCCTCTCAGTCTACAGTGCTCTGAGCCTTTGCCTTTATGTTATGGTATGGAAAGCACACAGTGAGTGACTTTTCTGAACATTGCTATACGTAGTTGCCTCGGAGCCGCCAAGGGGACTGTTGCTCAGAATGATTTAATGAGATGCTGTGATGAATTGGTGTTTTTTTTTTGTTCGCCATGCTTTTCCATTACATGTTTTCTATAGAAGTAAAGCAATAGAGAGTCTTCAAACGCTTCTCCTCTCAAGTCTTGGTAATTGTCGCAAACAGCGAAGGAAAGGTGAAACAGAATAAAAGGTTGCATCTTGCGTAACCTTATTCAATTCAGTCATGTAAAAGCTGGAAAGAGCCAACGCTCTCAGTGCATTGTTCAACATTTCCTTTTGAATATTAAAAGAAGAGAGAGGGATTAAAGGCATGGCGAAGAGGTATGGTAATGAAGTTTAAAGGTTAAGTCCACTTTTTTGTTGATGACCTTTTTTCAGTGAACCTTGAAAGAATGAAAAAGCCTGCTTTCCTTTTGTAACATTTGTAACACAAAAAGTATCTTAAATAGCTGCAGATGGGAGCAGTGAAACTAATTGATTAGAAGGTTTCAGGTTGACTACTATCATTAATATTTTATAGCCATGGCAGCAAGTAATGGCATTCTTGTCAACCACAAATGATATTCAATCAAAGCAAATTATTGTTAAATGTGCTCACTTGCTGTTGTGAGAAGTTAATTAGACCTTAACACTGGACGTCTATACTAGCTGATTCTAGATGTAGTGGATGTAAAAGGTAAACCTGCCAACTTAGATTGAACCTTTCTTGGACATGGATTCTTTGTACTTTTTTTGTGACGGGATCAATGTCACATTTAGTTTTTCATCAATATTCACCGTTGCATAGTTACCTAGTGCATTGACACCATATTGTAAAATGGCAGATATTTTTCTTTTCTGTACCATTACATACTCTGTCTGTCATATGGCAGATACTTGATGTAAACAAAATGTCCTCATTATGTTAGAAGACATTATCCCCCCCCCCCCCCCCGCATTGTAGTTATTTAAAGCGTTTTCACTGTTGCAAATTAGATTAGTCATTTCTAGGAGTCTTTTTGGATCAATATTTACATGTGATGAAAACTTACACTGACCTGGTGAAAGCAAAACAATCCATTTGTGGCCATCACAATTAGTCTTTTTGTTTTCTTAGTTTTAAAAGGTCTGCACACAGTCTGTCTGTCTGTTGTCAGGCCGTCTTCCTTTAACTCTCATTTTCAGTTTTATAGCATTCACAATGCTCTTTCAATGTGTTCCACAAGGTGATGTGAATGTTTGTAGGTTCAAGGAGACAAATGTTAATATGTAGGTAAATGGGTAGTTACAGTAAAAATGATGTCTTATACATTCACGTTGAATTACATTTTTATTCATAATATGTGCTGTATTTTTATGAACTTTTTCTAGGGGTTATTACGTTGATTCTTTTACCCAAGGTGTCATTTGTTTAAATCATTGTGTGGGTATTGGGAAATGATTAATATAAAAACTATATAAAAAGGCCATGACCATGAGACACTTTTCTCAATAAAATATGTGGTGCTAAACTAAGAGTATCCAAGACCATTTTTCTTGACACAGCCTCCTAGATTCATAGCATATTAATGAGAACAATACATTTCGCTCACCTCAGATAGTTTATACATTGCTTTTCTAAAAGTAACACAGTTACAGTACATCAGGTCAAACTGAAAACTAACAACTCAATATACACATTGGAAGAACATTCCCACTCGTTCAGGGGGTTCATTGCATAACATGCAATGTTTCTCTTCATTAATAATTACAATAAAAAAAAACACATTACACTAAAGCAACATTGCTGTCCCACGCATGGTAACTACATTGAACCTCATGCATTAGAGGTCTTTACCAGATTTAGGAGACAAAAATGGCTCAATAAGATAATATTTTAAAAATGTACATAAATGTCTGCCTTCTCAGACTAGATCACAAATACACACATACCTTAGTAAAGTATATACAGTATGTCACTTTCATGTACTGTATGTGGAGTTTTGCCTTTTTCTTTTATAATAAATTGTTTTCCCATATTATTCAAGGTTAATTGTTAGTTGCGAGAAAGTCAGACAATCCACTGGGTGAGAAAAGGTATGTCATCTGTAACTGCTTGTGAGCTGTGTCAGGTGCTTCCCTCACTTTGATGATATACCGGTAGCTGTTATGGCAAGACATGACCTCCTAGTCAACCAGATATAGTAAGAAGTGGCAGCCTTTGAAGCGCTGACATCGCATTAAAAAATAAATCTTAAATTGAGACATGAGAAGTCACACGTTACTGCCATCGACTAAGACAGGTTTTAACAAGCTTTTTCTTCAGACGGATGATGTCATCCCGAAGTGACAGAATCACGTCTGCCCCCGCAAAACCTGACCTGTCTCTCACTGATGCTATTATCTGACCAATTGGATCAAATCATGATGTACGGCCAAATATATAACAATATGTGGTTACCAAGAGATGACATTAGAAGACATTTATACTAGACAGACAGCAAACACATAAGCACACACACACATTTCAAGGAATCTTTTCTCCAGTCGTATATATCCATGGAGCTGTTATGTTATAGGACAGGACGAGGTGATGCAATTGTTCAGCAATGTGTTCCTCAGTCTTGGCGCCACAGAATCATAATCAAGCTGTAACACCTTGTGTTGTAGTGCTGTGAATTTAAAAGAGGGTTCAATCCATATTCTTTATAAGCATTGACCCAGACCAATTCACAGACATACACACAGCTGCATTAACACTGGCAGGGCTACTGTTTCAGCTGACTGGGTTGGAAATGATTCATATTAAGACCAGCTTTCAAACTGAATGGGTTTTCATGTCATGGCACACACACACACACACACACACCCTCCATACACACTCGATGTATCGTCATCGCCTCACTGACAGATTCTGCTTTCACTCTTTCAGTTGGTATTGTGGGGTTTTGTTGTAAGAGAACAACATGACACCTTTGGCCAATTTTATGTTGTCGTTTTCCTTCCAACATTCAGCAAAAGAAAACGGAATTTAATGGAAAGCGAAATGTGAGAAACAGATACAAGACTTAGAGAGCGGCTGTCGTGTAATCGTAAAGTCACAGCCAGGTTTGATGCTCACACAGATTATCATGGGAAATGTGATCACTGAAGCAGCAAATAGCCGTGAGATACAAGGAAGACAATTATAATGTGCTGTAGTAAAAGGGGGCTTTGTTTCAACACGTATGTCTCTCTACCAACTACTGTGTTGTGTTTTAAATTGTACATTAGCAAGTCTCATAAACCTTAAAGGACACTTCGGGTTTATTACAACTTTCATCTCATTGACATGGTTTTTCGTCACCATTTCTACAGGTATTAACATTGCATTTTTAAGCTTATATTCCTTCCATGCTGCTCTGGGTGTAAGCATTGACAAGTTCTATATAGCAATGTAAAAAAAAAAAAAAAAAGGCAAAGGGAGTTCTGTTCTTATATGTTGTAAATGTGCTTGGTTTTGGTTTAGACTAGAATGTTGAACATTACTTGCTGTAAAGCTGTTTGAAGTTGGAACTTGGCTATATATGTCTGCAATGGTCTGGGTTTCTCCCTGCATCAACAATACATAGGAGCACCTCCTTGACTCCCTGATGATTTGCCCTCTATCAAAAGGGTTTGTTCTGGAAATATGAAAGGATGATGTGGTTATTTCTGCAGTTGTTTTCTTTACCAAAAATGAGAGAGAAGGTGTTGTGGAGGGAGAATAGGGCTAAAATAGGCAGAGAGAGTGATACGGGTAGGGGAAAAAAAGGAGTAACTAATCAGTGCAAACATGAAGGGAGCTACAGTAGCTCTGTGAGAGAGAGGGGGGGGGGGGGACTAAAAAGACAAATTGTAGTAAGTAAATCTAAAACAGAGAAGAGATTGTATGGGTGTTGTAGTCTGAGTCTGTTCTGTACGAGCTAATCATTTTTCTCCCCCCGTCTTTCGATTTGTCATACACACACAGAAGGTGGAGAGCACACAAAGAGCGAGAGTCAATCATGTGAGATGCATGTATGATTGCGTGTGCGTACGTGTGACGGACATCAGATAGCTGTGTGAGCGTGTGTGTGTTTTTTTACTTCGCCAGAGCACCTAATAATGTGCCCGTCGGAGCAACAAGGACACTGAGATAGACTTATCTCCACACCCTGACACACACACACACACACACACACACACACACACACACACAGATTGCAGACACACACACACACACACACATACAATGTCAGTCACAGACTGCTGGCTGCTACAGTCTGGAGAGAGCACACACACATTTTCAAGTGCACAGTGGTGGTGAAAAAGGCCTGTGTCATTAACCCCCAAAATCCACTTTTTCATCGATCGTTGTATTCATCTTTTTATCTTGCCATTCATTCACCCTTACCTACTTATCCACTGATATGTCCATCAATAGAGCCTCCACCCCCACCCATGCCTCTTCCACACCCGTGTATTCAATTTCTCTGAAAGTTGGCCTTGTGTGTGTGTGTGTGTGTGTGTGTGTGTGTGTGTGTGTGTGTGTGTGTGTGTGTGTGTGTGTGTGTGTGTGTGTGTGTGTGTGTGTGTGTGTGTGTGTCAAAGCCACAGTAACATTCTTGATTTAAATGTATTTAATATTGGGATGTGCGTGTTTGCTTGTTTGTTGTTTGCACCGTAACACCAGAGCATGGGGAATCTGACGTGTCCTCTAAAAGTCACAACATGTTGTCCCGCGATACATCTTCATTTGGCCAGCTCATTACCTCGCTTTCACGTGACAATACATGCCGCTGGCCATGTAGTTAAGACGTATGGACAGAGAGATTTTTTTGGATGTTTTTCTTGTTTTTTCTATTTATTTACTTGTGTTTCTTTGTCTCTTTTCCCCAATATCTTTATACTAATCACAGTATTGTTTTTCCCCTCATGTTTCGATGTTTCTCTGCAACTCTCCCTCTCTCTTTCTCTTTCTCTCTCTCTGTCTCTCTCTCCACTGTTGTTCCTCTTTTTGTCTTACTGTCTTTGTCTTAATTTCACAATACTCATTAAACATTATCTTGCCTTTTTGTCAATTTGGCTCCTGGGGTGAACATCATCTGATATGTATTTGGGGAAAATGAATTGTCACTATTAATTGTTTTTCTCCTCAAAGTGTATTAATAACAAAGGTAGATATGATCTGATCGCTCTCATGCCGACAGTTGGCTAGAGGTGCTATCGATTTTCTCATCGTACTTTCAGCAAGACAGAAATATAAGTCTTATTTCCCAAATAGGTCAAACTATCTCTTCGATTCCTATCTTAAGCCAGCAAGATAGTTCAGGTAGTCAACTCGAGTCAAAATGCTATACACACATGTGATATGCCATACCCCTCTATACCACCAACCAAACACATTCTCCCAATCAATTTGGGCGTCTATCTAAGCTGCATGATTAAAGGTGTACTCAACTGTAGTCAGCCTCTACAGTGTTGATGAAAACACATCCAGCAACATGTGAATATCATAATTCAAATATTACATTAAATATATAGGTTACACATGGCCATAAGGTCAAAGCTGCAGCATCCTTGCAGACAACTTACCTTACATAAGGTACGTTCTTGAAAGCATCTTCTTTGGACTTTTGGACGTTTGATTTTGGTTTAGTTTTTCATTTTGACTTTGATAACATGATTAAGGGTTTCGCCTGAGCGTCTTCCAAAGAAATCTTATTAAAAGCCGGCCAGTCCAAGTGAATTCACACTAATCATTTTTTGTTCTGTCAAGTCTTCAAATTCTGAGGCCAAATCTGGTCTTTTTTTATTCGCCTGACGCCAAAATGTCTGTCTCCAAACCTAAAAGTAACAGTGAACATTATACATTTAGGAGGATCATTATTGTACCCGTCTTCACAAAAGAATGTCAGAATAAAACGTTGATTGGTGTCGGCGGGGAGCGAAAGTAAAGGTCTGTTGAACTGTTTCAGTGCTGATTGACCCATTCATTGTCAGCTTGCTTTTTGGTTACTAAGTGGTGTTCCACCTGAACTGACATCCATTGACTGTTACCTGAAGTTGTTTGAGTTTTTTATCCATATAAAACATACTGTTGTGTGAATCTCGAAAAAGAAATGAAAAATAAGACTGTAATTGAAATATGGTTTTATTAATGTGGTGGCTAAACTATTGACACAACACATCTAGGGTTTTCTCAGAATTAGGATCAGCTCATTTGGCTTGCAAATGAGATGTGACTATGCATTTATGAAGCTATAATCACAATGTTTACCAGAAAAAAAAACTGCAAAATAAACAGAAAAGGAGAGTAAATGACAATGTGGAAAATGTTATGGTTTCTTAGCATTTTGTTTTGTACTTTTGTCTCTTTCCCTCTAATATACAGCCCTCTCCATTTCTCTCAAATCATACACACACTCCTGTTCACACGCACACACACACACACACACACACACACTTACACATCTCATCTTCTCGCTTGTTTTTCTTCTCGGAAACTGTGTTAAATTCCATAAAAATGTGATGTGATTTCCAGCAGGCCATTTCCATTTGGGTCTTGATTTTGAGCAGCCCATTTTCTTTGTGCTATAGGTAAAATCCAAAGGGAAGTGCCTACACGTATATATGAAAGACATGTTTACACCAGAAGGAGGTTTTTGTGTTTAATGACAGCGGGTTTTTCTTGGTAATGTTGGTTAGTGGTCTTTGTTCTCTCTTTTCTCTCTTTGATCTGCCAGGCGTGGATACGGACAACATGAGGTCGGTGACTTTCTTCCCCTGCGTGCATGCTGTATCGACGCATGTGTGTGTTTGCTCACTTTCTTTTGTTGTTCTTCGTCTTCTTTTTGCTTTCCTGTTTGATGTCACCACCTTGGAGCAGCATGTAATCACTGCCTTGTATTTCTAATTGGTTGCATCTACATAATTGACCGTCTGCCATTCTCCAAATATATATTTTATGACGTCAAGACGTGAGAAACAGTCAACCAAATACCTTTAAAATCCCCCCAAAAATGTTGGCTTTTGGAGATGCAGAATACTGTTTGAAACTTAGATCATATTTAAAACAGCAGTATGTTGCGATGTACTGCAATGCATACAGGAAAACTATATACCAGATGTTCATTGTTGAATATGTAGCACAAAAATGTATAACATTTAGTCCCTTTACATATAACGGCCAATGTTTAGCCAGAGAAATAATCCATTGCTCCAAATAGTTGTATTTTATTTACAGCAATTTCCCTTACAATTTCCCATATTCCATAAGTGAAATTCACTCTGGGAAGAAAATCTGCTGAAGCCAAAAAAATTGATTGACAAAACCAATTTAAAACAAATACGAATGATCTGCATTCTGGCGATGTTGAATGAGGAACATCGGGTATTGGGATTTCCAAAATAGATGATGGTGCCATTTTGGGGACAGAGCTCCTAACTTCCTCCATTTGTCTTGTCATTCGCCTACTTTTCTTTTCCCTCCGGCAGACGCAACAACTTCTCAGACCTTCTCTGCTTCGACCGGAGGTACTCTGTCTCTCTTTTCTCAATACTTTAACTTTAATTCCCCTATGCCAGTTTCTGCTCTCTGAGTGTGTGGGTGAAAAGTACAAAGCATACATATATACGTGTGTGTGTGTGTGTGTGTGTGTGTGTGTGTGTGTGTGTGTGTGTGTGTGTGTGTGTGTGTGTGTGTGTGTGTGTGTGTGTGTGTGTGTGTGTGTGTGGAAAGCTGCTAATAAAGGGTCTCTCAATCTCACAGGAATTATCAATGGAATCTGGCATCGACCCGGGCCAGGACTACTACACCCAAGATTATTACAACTACGATCACGGGTTCGTATGTCTCATTTTCTGGACAGTTTCCTGCACATTGCTTTTTGTATAGAGCACATGCACGTATGTACTTTCTGTCTGTAATCTTACATACATACGGTATGTTTAGATGGTTTATCTGTTGCTATTTATACTCTTGTAGTGGACACTAAGTAGCAGTTACAAAAATGGAGTGTGTTCAGATTTACATTTTTTCAGTCTTACTTTAAGGGCTTCTTATCTATATTGGCTTAAGGGTCAACAAAGTAAATTTACCTCAGAGTCACCCAGGATATCCCAATACACTTTGTGAAAATGAACTAAATAGTTCAGTCCCCATCAGACTACAATACAATTCATTATTGCCTAGGCTTTATGTGGCAGAAGTGACAGGCAGTAGAGAAGATACTGAACCACACAGACAATCTCAGACCTTAGACCTCTGGCCGTGATCCACAGGGTTTCCCTTCAACACTGATGATGAAATGTTTTCCTCTTCCTACAGCAGTTCTGGAGTGTTGACTGTGTGCACTTTAGCCAAGCCTCTCCCGTGGCAGCTGCTTTGATATGTGGCTGACACTGTGCGTCAGTCACGCAGCATGGTGGCTACTGTCAAACGTTGACAGCATTGGGCCTGCCTCATGCCAGCCTTCCCACTCATGTATGGCACACGTGTGTTTTCACTAAACCCACCATCAGATCATCTCTCCGACCCTTTCTTGACCTCCTGTAGTTCAACGTCTGTGTGTATATGTGCAATACTTATGTCACACACAGTGAAAGATTGTGTGATATTCCCTTGGATGCCTGATATAGCAACAAAAAAAAATATAGCAATGGCCCAATAAAAGATGTGTCCCCCGAGTGTGTGTGTGTGTGTGTGTGTGTGTGTGTGTGTGTGCATGTGTGTGCGTGCGTGTGTGTGTGTGCGTGTGCGTTCGTGTCTGTGTGTTGTTCTGCACCCAGCCTGCTATCCATGCATTGTGTACCTTTTACAATTTTAGCTGCATACTCCCGGGAACTTGATTTCGTACGCCCACCCACACTTACACATTAATACAAAGAAGCAGACAACCTGACACACACAAAAGCACACACAGTCAGATGCGCAGGCATGCACACCGACACACACATTCTCTCGTGGCAAATGTATTTCTCCACTCGATCACTTATAACTTGCTCAGAACTGCTCTCTTGTGAATTCTAAAAAATGTGCGCATATGCACACAAACACACACACATACACACACACACCCACACACACACACACACACCCACACACACACACACACACACGCACACACACACACACAAAAAACACAGAGCTAATTGTCTCTGCCTAACATTGCAACGGTGTAGCAGCTAATCAGGCAGCCAGCCGTGGAAGCAGACAATGGGCCAGATGCTGTTGGCTCAGGGCAACATCCACTCATGTCTGACTCTGTACACAGGAGCAGGAAACCAGACGTTGTGACTCGGTGGGATTCTGATGGTATCACTCTAGTGGTCGTAAATGAAAGATGCATTTTTTAATAATTGTTGTATTGGATCATAACCTTTGAGCTTTGAGTTATGGCACCCCCATATATACAGTATAACTAAGATTCAGGATATCAGGCAATTTCAATGTTGTAAAAACAACCTAGACACATTTGAAAGTGAAGAGAGAAGTAGAGAAGTCTGCGTGTCTTTTCCAGCCTCCCTGTCTAGTATTTGACCACTGCTTTTCATCTCCATGCTGCCATGGTGGAACACTTTGTGGTTTCAATGCCCAATACTAAGATTCACTTGAATGGTTTTCTTTTCAAAAGCTTACTACAGAGCCACCGAAAAACGCTGTAAAGTTGTTTGTTCATGTTGCTCAGTGCTTTGTACCAAAAACAGTAAATTGACCTCCACATGTTCAAAAAATACAATCCCCTTTTTTTAGGATTTAATATCCTAAACGACAGCTAAGCATCCTTTCTGAAAACAACAAACATCATTCTTCATTTGTGCACCACTTTCCTTTGGAATTTTCTTCCAAGTCATTTTGTTAAGAATATGCAGAACTTTTCAGTCTAAATGTTTCATGTTTTCAACAAAGCCATTGAAGCTGGCTTCAATTAAAAAAAATGTTTGTTATATTTTGGCCTTAAAAAAATGGGTTTTATTATCCCATCCAGTGACTTTTAAAGACTATTTTAGGTATACAACTCTAAAACTCTACCATTTGTCATGCATAGCCTTGTTACTGTGTAAACAGGATCACAAGTCCTTGGACTGTTCCTTTAACAATCTGATCATTTATAAATAAACAATGCAAAGGGTGTAGGCAAGTGTTTGTAGCGACTTTGATCTGCGTACACTGATTCTCATTCTATCACTGCCCCCTAGTGGAGACATGTAGAGGGAAAAGGAAAGAGAAAGACAGAGGGAAGGGAATACTGGGTGGGAAGAGGGCAATACAATGAAAGCTAAGAGAGCCAGTAGCCTTCAAGTCATTTGACTGCGGTGCACACTTCAGTTAGAGTCTGTGGTTTAATGACTGTGAAATCCCATAAGTAGGTTTTAGTGGAAGGTTATGACTCATTACATTAGCTTGCAGAGGCCACACTAAGGCTAATAACTTGTAACATCAACGGTTGATCTGGTCTTTCTCTTATGACCCAAGCATTGTTCTTTTTTTCTTTTCTTTTCCCAGAACACACACACGCCTCTAAGTCCCCTTCTCCTAACTCAAACACATCAGTCATCCAACTTGCCCCCTTCCATTTGTTTATTACTTGGCTACTTAAAGTGATAAAGTAATATTACTTAGTGTAGTGGGAGGGCGACATCTCCCCACCGGTTGTGTGACTGTGAGCAGAGTTATTACTCGAGGCAACTTTTCTGTGCATCTCCGTTTGCGGAACAGAGCCAAAAGACATCCAGCAGACTTGCTACTTTAACACTGGGGACATTTTGCCTGCGTTCCGAATCACATACTCTTTCTTTTTTCTATTCTACATACTACATTTGACGATAAAAATAATCTAGTTAGCATTCAGTATGCTACAATTGGGACATATTTTTACTTTTATATTTCATCATAACATCGCGCCTTGAACTTGCCTTACTTTTATATCCGTCGCATCCCCGTTTGTTTTCATATGGAGGCTCCGTCGATGTGACGTCACTTCACGTGCACACTGGATTATGGGTCAGAATCACCCAAATAGGATGCTGTTTTCAACACTAAAAATCTTGGCCGGATACATCCGAGTACTTCTAACCATCCTACGTAAATCTGGCCACAAGAATCGGGACATCCTAAATCTTTCTCTACCATACTAAATAGTAGAAAGTATGCGATTCGGAATGCAAGGTTTGTTTCTAGGATAGCATTTTAAAAAGATGTGTGTTTTATTATACTATCTATGGTTTTGACCCGCTGGCACACCCACCCACCCACCCAACCAGCTGCTGGCTGCTGCAGGGCGCGGAGCACAAGTGGCATCAAAAACACAATACTGTTTTTTCCCCGTCTGTTCGGAGCCAAGCAGCGCTCCTGGCAACAGGCGAGAGAGACAAAAGGGTGGGAAAAATCAATTCCATTTCCTGCTAAAAAAAATGTCTCCCGGCAACTAAAATGCTCCGTCTGTGATTAAAGTGGCTTAGCTTAGGCAACTGACTCATTAGACACTGCTTATCATCGGAGTGAACCACAGTGTTGCCCTGTGTGGCAGAGCATTAGCCAACAGTTTGTATAGCTTCCTCGGCTGAAGCTGTTTTACAATACCACAGTGTTGATGTATTTATTTATTTATTTTTCATTACACAGACCAAATATGCTGAACTTTCAAAATAAAAGCAGTTGAATTGAGAATTGGCTTTTTTGATCTGCACAGCCTCTGGTTATTGCACCTCTGTAATAAGGTCTTGTTTTCTCTCTCTCTCTCTCTCTCTCTCTCTCTCTCTCTCTCTCTCTCTCTCTCTCTCTCTCTCTCTCTGTCTCTCTGTCTCTCTCTCGCTCTACAGGTATGACCTTCCTCAGTACGGCAGTCGGAGGAAACTGATTTCCCCTTCTGGTCTCTACGATGAATATGGAGAAGTTGTTGTAGATGACGATGGCAGCTACTACTACAGCCCACAGGAGTCTGATGGAGAGGTAAACCCAGAACACTGCTGTACGAAGCCCAACCCTTGATGTGTGAGGACCAGATATTACCGATCACGGTGACATTTACTGGGACTATATTTCAGTCAAAAACTGCTCTTTTAGTGATTGCTTACATGTTTTTTTTGTTCTCATAGGTGTGGTCTAATTCATTCAAAACAAATTGACTATTGTTGACCTTTGAACCCCTTTGAGGGAAATTCAGCTTCTTAAATAATGATCACAGCAATGGACTGTTAGACTGCATTGAAGTTTTAAAGGAACACTTTGGGATAAACGCCTATTGGCTTTCTTTTGCTGAGAGTTATTGAGAAGATTGGTATCTTCGGCTCTCATGTCATGTCTCATGTACAGTAGACAGTATATTAAGCTACAGTGAGCTGATTGGCTTAGCTTAGCTTAGCTTAGCTTAGCATAAAGACTGAAAAAGGGATACAGCCAGCCTTTTTTCAGACAATCTTAACACAATTCCTCCAACAGCATCTGTGAAGCTCACCAATTAGTATCTTGTTTGTTTAATCTACACTAAAAAAACAGTTTCCTCATTCATTTGAATGGGACCAGCCCAGCAAATAAAAACAACACAGGGTCGTCCAGGAGTTGAACCAGGCTCATTCTTTGCAGCAACACAGCTTTATCTGGCAAAAGTATGCACTGGCCAATCAAATACGCACAAGAGCACACATTCTCGGTGGGTTAGTTTGTAAAGTGGATGCCATATCTCTTACTGTATTTATAGCCCTATTATCTCGACAAAAGGTAAAATAATATTTCTCATGCCAACTAAAAACTTGTAAAACCCTGGCATGGGCAATCATACAAATCTGTGCTGTGTTAAGGTGTCTGGTAAGCCTTGGAGATACCTTGGACCTTGAGACTCACAGATCTGCTAACTGGCTTTTTGGTACATGAATGCAGCACGTCCTCACCACAACAGCCCAGTATGTTTGTTTAAAGCAAGGCTGTTTCCATTCTGAAATTAATAAGGCATACACTTAACATCCAACTCTTGCATTAAACCTGGAACTATTTTTTTCACAATTTAAGTTTTCAACACAGCTTTGCATTGTTCAGTCAGTCTGAACGTTCTTCACAGAGCTAGCACATCCACTGTGGAAGAATAGGAGGTCCAAGGCTAACTTCTGCTCCAGATAATAGAGTTGACGTTATTGTTTTTTTTCTCCTTAACAGCTGACATATCTTATTTGTTCCTTTTCTCTAAATGTTTGGGTTTTGGACTAATGTCATCATGACAACAACAGGTGAGAGGACAGTTCCAGGGATGTAGTCATGTCCAGCAGCCCCGTCCTCCACCTTCTCAAGGACCCTCCAAAAAGAACGCGAAAAGTGACGAGGACAAAACCCAACGGTCAGAAGGGGACACAACCACCAATGCCAACAAGAATAAGGGCTTGAGTGCCGCTGCCAAGTTTAAAGCCGCAATGAGAGTTAGCACACTGCTTTCACCTGGTAATAAAACATCTGGACAACCTCCTGCCATTCACCCGCCATGGAACAAAGCCAGGATCAGGCCGATGATGGAAGTGGGAGGAGGAAGTAGTGACAGATTTGAGGAACGGAAGGGGGAAATAGTGGAAGCTACGGAAAGAGAAAGAGAAAGGGAAACGTGGGCAAGAAGCAACAGACTTGGCATTGCAAACAATGGCATGAGAAATACTGCTGAAAGCGGAGGGGAAGGAGGGGAGAGAGGAGAAGGAGTCCGGCCAGAGCATAAGGGATTGCTCCCCGGCTTGCCGTTTAGCGGTCACTATGTGAGCGCGGACGGCAATGGCACGGTCACCGACGGGACATATTTCCAGACGTCAATTGAAGGTAGAAAACAAAAGCAAAGCGAGGCCCTCAGCCTTATCTCACTGGCCAGGAGGCTCCAGGGACCGGCCAGGGTGGCAGACCAACAACAGTGGAGCGGCCGTGGGGAAAGCTTGGACAGAGGAGCAGAGGGGAAGATGAACGCTTCCCTGGCAGATATGAGTGTTTCTGCTCTAGTGAGAGAGGAGGAGGAGGAGGAGAACGCTTGCCCTGGGGTTTGGTGGACCAGAGAAGAACGAGAGGTTCACAGTGACAGCGATTCCGAAACAGGAAGTGGCAACAGAGAGTCCCCGTCAGAATATAGTCAATCCGACACCTCGTCCGTCACAGCACAGAGCAACAGGACCGAGTCGGATACAGAGACGGAAATAAATGAGTCAGACTCGGGAACAGAAAGGGAAGAGAGTGGAAGCCAAGAGGAGGAGGGAGAGGGGTTAAAAAGTAAGGCTGAAGGGAAGCAGTGGAGCAGAAAACGCCCAAATGGTAGCATTAGCAACGGTTCTGCGGCTAGCGAAAGTAGAAGTAGTAAAAGAAGAAGCCGTAGTGTCGACCTAAAGAGAGGAAATGGTAAGGACACAGATAGACGCAGCAGTGGTGTCTCTAAACGCTTAAGATACTCAGGTTCTACACCAGGTAGTTCCAGGCCCCGGACCTCTAGACACTCTAGACGCTCCTCACATGAGACCATAGAGGAAGAGAGTGAGGAAAACCAGGAATCGGGAGAGGAAGGGGAAGACAAAGGGGAGAGTGCTAGGTCACAAAGGTCTTTGCCCAGCGTCCAATCAGATGCCTGCTGCTCAGGCCCTATCAACATGTCGCCCATTATGGAAGACACTGAGGAAGAGGAAGAGGAAAGCAGCAGCCATGACAGAGAAGGAAGAGATGAGTCGGATGCTTGAAATGCAGAACCACAGCCCTAGCAGCGCCCCAAAGATGAAATTCTTTGCCCCTATAAGTAAGACCTGGGTGAAAGAAAAAAAATGCCTGGATTGGGTGTGTGCAGTCATTACCTGCAGTGGAATTTATTACTGTAATCTCTTTCTTTCCTTGTGTGGTGTGATTTACATTCAACAGTTGAGTTGAAATTGCCCTGCTGCTGCCTGTGTGTGTGTGTGTGTGTGTGTGTGTGTGTGTGTGTGTGTGTGTGTCCTCCGCTGCCCCTCTCAATAACAGTATCTCTTCCTGTGTTCCTCTTCAGGCCCTTTCTCTCCACCTTTCCAACCTATCTCCGTCCGTCTTTCACTTTCTTTTTAAAAGCAGCTTCTGATACTCTTGAAGTGGTTCACTGGTTTTACTTCTGTCATTTTTTTTCCCCTCCCGAGCTTTCTTAGCTGCCCATTTCTCTGCCTCTGCCGCACTTCAAAGATTGCAATTCCTCGACCTCTCTTTGTTGTCCTAAAGGTTCGCTCAAGCTTTTTTTTTTTTTTCATTAGTCCATTCCTTTTCCCGTGTCCGTCGTTCTCTCTCCTGTATCCGTCGGTTCTTCCGCTGCCTTTTATTCCCGCAGGGGGAAAAAGATGCTTTCTTTTGTAACTTACTGCAAACGTGTTTTTTTTTCCTTTATACCATCAAGGTTAAATGGAAAAACTGAGGGGTGTTGTAATAGCAGGTCCGTTATTTCACGATAGCCCTTTTCTTCTTCCTTCTGAAGAGCAGTGTTTACTCTCACAACAAAGAGGAGGTTTCGACTGTCGTATAGAGTTTTATGTTCTAAAAAGTTACATCCAATAAGGGGATTAAAAGAGTCTTTTATTTACACGATCAAAAGGCTGCTTTCAATCGCTCTTCTATCAAATTAAAAACCTGGAGTAAACACTGCTCGTCTTTGCTTTGAAGTTGTTTTTGTTGCAGTGAGTGAAAGTGCTGCTTTTATTTTGTACCTTTTTTGATTTTAACAAGACAAACATCTTTGAAAGATAAAAAGCAGTTAATTGGATACAAATTACATTTGAGCTCACACAACCCGAACATTAGTCGAAAATTTTGTTTTTCCTGACTTCTGGTGGTCAAAGATCTAAGCTTGTTGCAAGGCGAGGTAAGGCAAGTTTATTTATATAGCACAATTGCATTTGAGAAAAAGTAAAATCAAAGAAAATACATCAAGATTCAACATTAGCCTACATTAGACATCATGTAGGCCGATCACATCTGTGTCTGTTCGGTTTGAAGTCTCATTCCCCAAATTCAAGTGTAGATGAGAGTTGTCAATTGAATAGTTGACACAATGTTCGAGTTTAAAACTAGACTCTTTGTGTGTCCCAGAAACTTAAATAGTTGAATCTATTTTATCCAACTAACATTAGTTGCACTCGATACCTGTCAGCTCTTTACTCCATTAATGTGTCCAACAGCATTAATAGGTTTGTCAGCCCTTCCCCCTTTTCCATTGCATTAAAAATTCACTAAGGAATTAACCAAATAGTGGTGGTCAAGGGCTCCCACGGACTCAAAACTTAAAACCAGAGGTCACATAGTGACACAATGCTTTCAGGTTGTTGTCAAAGGATAGGTTCACGTTTTTGCCAAGTCTCTCTTAAAAAGATATGCACACAACAGCGACAGAGGTATTGGTGAAGGATATCCAGTGGCGTGCACAGGGGGTGCCTTTGTGCCTTCTTTAAACCATTATATTCAAACAGTGTCGGCTTATCGGACTTCCCCACTTGCCCTCATGTCATTCAAAGACAAAGCGGCTAAGGTGCCCCTCTGGTGTGACCTTAGGGCGAAAAAAGAAGCTTTTTCTTCAACATCAGAGGGGTGCAAGAGTCTTTTCTTCCTGTCTACCATGGCTGAGAAAGTCTCACCTCCTAATGTTGTATAGATGTAAGAAATGGGTGAAGATTCAGAACCCATTTGAAAGAAGAACAATAACATCTTTGTGTACCACCGCTGCGTCTTACTTTTCACCACCTGAAGAGGCTTTATGAGAACACCGATTAATCCTCTACGATAAACTGTAAGACATGTACTAATTATATATCATTTGTTTTTTACTTTCCAGCCCGGTGGTAGGAAACGTCGGATCAAGCTGTTGGTGGACCGCGAATACGAGACCAGCTCCACCGGCGAGGAGAGTGTGCCGGAGACGCAGCGCAACCGCGTCTCCTCGTCCCAAAACCACAGCCACGCCAGCCTCAACGGCAGCATCTACGTGGCCCAGAACGGCTCCATCATCCGCACGCGACGCTCGGGCAACGCCACCGGTCCCCCTCCTCCACACACACACTCCAACAACAACCTCACACACCCAGCCTCCCCGGTCTTCAGCTCACGGCTGGCCAAGCACTTTAAAAAACTGGACAGAATGGCTGCCACGCTGGAGGAAAGACTTCCCCTGGGCAGCCCCAGAACTGCAGCAGCAGCAGCAACGGAGCGTAGGTGCAACACACTGAGCACCTTCCAGAGTTCAGGGATGGCTGCTACTTCCTCCTTCTCCAACAACCACACTGACAACCACAGCAAAACTCTGAACATGTTTAACGCCCGACAATCCAGTGTTTCTTTAGGGTCGACGAGCACCAGCAACACGGGCACGGAAATAGCGCCGTGTATCTCGACCCTATTGGAAGCGGCCCAGGGCGACACGGAGCAGCAGCCACACGGCACAGCGCAGGGAGAAGAGTTGAGAGAAGATGGAGAGAGAGAGTCCAAGGTGGACGGCAATAACCATAGCGACGACGGAGTCACCGTCGCGAGGGAGCCGCTGGAGTGCTCGAGTGACCGAACACAGTCGGATGAGGAGGAGTTATGGATGGGCCCGTGGAACAGCCTTCACATACCCATGACCAAACTCTGACTGATCACACTACTCGTGTCTTTTATTGCTAAAGACCATTCAGACATTGTTTCTGTTCAGTGGGTTTGAGAGTGATGGGGATGCTCCAAAACGATGAAAAGAAATCGAAATATACAGATTGGGGCTCAGCTGAATGTTAAATAAACATATTATGTCATTTAAAGGTGCACTATGTAACTTTTGGCGTGTCAGAGAAGTGAAGATTTCTTAAGGTATATTATCACAACTGAATAAACAAACTTTTGTCTCAAGAAAATTAGATCCCTGCAACACTATTTGATGTGAGGTTGCTACCTTTAAAGTTACTGTTTTACTGTATTTTACAGCAGAAGGGCCCACAGTTTTGTTTACAAACATACTTGTCTTAAGTTTGGTTACACTTACATGTGTCTCAACATTATTTTGTTTTATGATGATAGAATTATTCAATATATATGTTTTGTAAACTAACTTCAGGCTCTGCTAATGTAAACAAATCCCCCCTCCCCCTCCCCGCCGAAACTACACAGTGCACCTTTAAAGATTATTTAATTTAGATGAAAGATCCCTCTCACACAGAGTAAATAGTTCATTTGTTTTTGTTCAAATTCAGAAAAAAAACGTACAATCAACTTAGGATCTCATTGGTGATTTGTCGGTTTACTTATTAAAATGTCTGTTTTGTAACTGTTCAATATACCAATCAGAGCAATCCCCTATACGCCCAACTGATCTCAGAGCTGCAACAACTTTTTGAAAACTGGACCTAGATTGAGAGAACTTCTTATATTTCTACTTTGCTAAAGAGATATGGAAGGACACTTGAGGAAAAAGTTATTGAGCTTTGTATGGCCCTTTAAGCGACTAGTGTCTTCTGTATGGAACTGTACTTGTTTCATTCAGTGTGACGGGCCGGCTACTGGTCCGACTCAACCTGAATCTGCCTGACACTGACTTTGCATTGACACATGAACGTCTTGTGTTGTTCGAAACTTGCCTTTTTAAACTTGCCAAGATGCTTGGCAAATCTTTATCCAAATAAAAGACTATTTCATCCATTGAAAGGTCTGGCTAACTTGGTGCAGTGTTGATGTCCCCCCTCTTAAAAACAAGTATAGTGGCTTGTATATTTCTGGTTCAGATTGGAGTTTGGAAAAATGTCGTAAGTTTGCTTTCTAAAAAAACATTTGGTCGAATGCTGTGCAATCGATTTCCAATCAATTCCTGTTAATGAGGTTACAGACCTGATATAGACCTTATGAAAGAGAAATGCAGATGCAAGGGGAAGAGGCTAAACAGAGATTACAGGCTGTGAGATTCAAAAAAGGTTTTCCACATATTTTCTTTTTGACATTAGAAGACATTAGCATTTTGTTTGAGGACGAGGGAGCTGTTTAGATACGGTTCAGAGAGGTTTTATTTATTTTTTATTCCCTACATTGCCCCGGATCCCTTTGAGATCCAATTAACGGAGCAGCACACCGATCCCTCTCGCTCATCAAAGTTCCTCATGATAAAGGTGGGAGAACTTTTTTTTATTGTGAACAGTGAATTGTTTTATTGGAAGTCTGAAAAGACGCCGGGGCCATTAAGCTGCAGAATTACCTACTTTTTGAAACGCACACATTTAATTTGACGACTGCATAATTTTGTATTAAGGAACTCAACAGAGGGTGCCGTGCCCGGTGGTGATATTTGAAACCGAGCGCTACTTATTACCCGAAATTAGCCGACTGTACCGGGAGAGTAATGTTTTAAATGGTTTCTGGAAGGAAGGGCACGCCTGAGCCGCTGTTATTGATTCAACTAAATGAGCTGATTGTGCCAGCCATTCCTGACTCCAGTAGTGTGCTTTATTAGAGGAGAAGGTAGACTGAACTCAGCTCTTTAATCTCCAAAAAAATTGGATAGTGGTTGAAATTATGTTGAAAGGGCCCATTTCAAGCCCCCCAAAAAAGCCGATTTATTATGTGTGCTGCTTCATCCTAAATCCATAAATTGTATCTGAATGGCTGTACTTAGAAAAAGAGACAAAACGCCAGTCAATCACTCACGGTACTGACTCATGGAGAGAGATGACCATGGCATCTTTGCTCACATTCACAATTTACATTTATTTTTCATAAAAAATCGTCAATTAACCCAACCTTAAGTAGAATTCGTAAGTACAACTAATTTGCTATGAATCAAGAAAAAGGTATAAATTAATCTCAGACATTCTACTTGAACAACTATGAGGTGTATAACATCATAGTGAAGAACTGTAGCAATGCTGAAACAGTACCTCTCAATGTGGAATGTCAACAACTTTTTCCTTTTTACATTGCTCATGCAAAAACATTGTTAGCAAACCACAAGTTAAGAGCCATGTTTTTGTTATTTATTTTTGATGTTTGAGGTCATTGACATTGGGTAAAAACCATGACGTCATTCTACCTGTCAAATTAGTACAAAAAAGCAAAGAAATTAGAGGATGTAAAATGAATAATAATGAGCTTAGCTCACCTTTAAAATGATATGCAACACATAAAGTATTTATATTTTTATTGTGATCCTGGTATATGGAAAATCCATACATTTTCATCCATTTCAAAATTCAAGTAAATAGACAAATGTTCACTTGACAGCCACATCGTAAAACACAGTTTAGTGGATGTTAAAGGGTATACTTAACTGCACATCTTACGGAAAACAACAGAGTGCTCAAGGTGAAACACAGTCAGGGAACACAGGTCATATTCAGTAGATAGAAAGAATACACCAAATAAAATGGTTTCAGATTGTCAGTTTTTTGCCACATTTAGGAAAACTCACAAAATAAAAGGCATAAAAAGACACTGCGGTGTACTGCAGAACAACATGCCAGAAACATGAATACTATAACGAATAGTTTACACATTAAGTAAAAACATTTCTTAACTATATGCATCTAAATAGGTTGGAGTAAAGTATGCACAGTTACAGTGGAGAGTTTATGCTCTCACAATATAGAAATAAATAAAAACACAGGATATTATACATAAACAACAAGAAGATCATTTGCCAACCAGGGCTTCACATTCAAATAAATAACATCCAAACACAAATGTGTCTCACTTTAAGAAATGGTACATTCAGAATTGAGGTCTACGGGTTAGAAAAAGGGAGATCTAGGCAAATGATGTACACGTGATCACAGGCAAACAGAAAACGTCCCTTTCCGTTTAAAGCCGGCGTGGACTTCACACAGATCCCATCAGCTGATATAGTGTTGTTAAGTGATCACCAGTTTATGAAATGTTTCCTATTCACCTTGCCTAATCATGTTTTAAAAATGATAACTACAAAAGCCGGAATGGATAAAAGGATTACAGAGACTACTGAGCCACTGATCAGCTTAATTATCACGCAAAGACAGAGATTCACAATCTAATCTACAATCATCACCTCCGCACTAACCGAAGGAGTGAGTGTGTAAAGATATCAGTGACTCAAGTCAAGGTCGGGAGTTAAGAATCTACAGTAAGTCTTTTGTGGCTACATTCGACAGAGTGTCAAAAGGTGTACTTTTAAAATGGTCCTACGAGGGACTTTTAAATATTTCTGAAACAGTCAAATTTTTCCTCAGATGATCATAAATGACATGTAACAGTAAAAAGAGACCATCCGTGCAAAGAATGCTATTTCTAAATAGTGTTCTTAATGTCTCCGTCACGGGTACGCTCACCCAGGAACTACAGCTGGCGTAGTAAAAACACTACCCCTTTGTCCAAACGGGGGATGCAAGAAGTAACACAAACTGAAAGTTCCTCGGAGCACCTTTAAGTAATGTCATACTTGCTATATTAACATGAGGTGTTCACATTTTGCGTGTTGAAGAAAAGCTTCTTCCAATGGTGCCAATTCCACGTGTTATGTTGTATAATTTATTCTTAGGGTTCAAAACACTTTTACTGACACTGTTAGGATTTACTTTAGATTTGATGGGAAATAAAAGGTGTTGTTATTTAGTGTCAGTAATGTAAGGTAAGAGTTTAAACATCTTAATTGGCTCATGGAAGAGCAGAATGACTACACTAAAGGAAAGCTCTACGTATGAAATAACTTGAAATACCAAATAAAAACAAACTACGTTCTAAATACCGGAGGAAATCTCAACTTTATCAAGATTTATTTTTTTAAATATGGAAATGGCCCCAAATAAATCAAGTTTTAGTCCATTCTGAAATGGGCTAGACATAAATAAAAGTCTACAGTTACTACTGACAATAAATCAATTATCTATAAAGATGCCGCACTTTAAACGATTGACTGTAAATATATGTAGTAGGCCAATAAACTAAAGCAAAATGCAATTCATTCTGCGTTAATATTTTTTTTTGTGGGGGATTTCAAGTTCAGGCTCAGACTGTGTGCCCATATCAGTTTGACAGAAGAGTTTTAAAAAACACTCTTAAACAACTTTTATCAAGATCCTTTCCTTAAAACTAACATTTGGAAATGGACTGAAATTCAAAGTAATAAATAAGATGATCAAATAAGCTGATCGTTATTTTAATAATGATAAAAAAAAATTCTCTGTCATTTATCAGTTACACAAAGAAAGACTGAAGATGACAGCAAAAAGAAAAACAAATGTGCAAAATGCTGTTGGAGGGAAAACTTGGCTGTGTTTCTCCAAAGGATGTTAGTGCTGCAATCAGCGTGAAGGATGAAATATTTTCTGTTTGTTTGAGCCATAGAGACTTGTTTGTTTACATTTCTTGATTTAGCCAAAATGTGGAATATTTTAAAGCATTTTTAGCATCTGAAACTCAACAAACTGTCCAGGACCAAATGGCTGCTCAGGTTTGTAATCTACTTTTGATCAGATTTATTTCTATGAAAGATCTTTTACGGCCACTTGCTTTTATACAACATTTTCCTATTTTCTCAAACAAACCAGTGTAAATATGTCCTTTAATATTTCAAAATGTTTGAATGTATTTATGTGCTTGGACACATAAGATGCCTGTTGTCATAACTATTTGAGAACAATGACGACAGAACTAAAACCCTTTGGTGAAACCAGACACAGAATGTCCTCAAAGATACAGCCACAAAATAATCAAACATTAAAAGCAGTATTGGAACATTTTCAAGGCGACATGACGGGTGACTTTTTCCAACAATATGATAGGAAGTTGCCACTGCACATGATAACACTGCGCCACCTACGCAGCCTTAAAATCCATGTCCATGTATTGTCATCTTTATGGCAGTAACAGTAGTGTCCCAAAGCTGAACAGGTCGTCTGGCTTTGTTGCCTCTCTCTCTCTCTCTGTGAGTGAAGCCCGTCTGCACTGCCCATAGATGTGCCCTTACAGTACTGTGAAAGTGGAACAGTAGGAAAAGAACCAAACAAGCCAGCTTGTCAGCCTCCTTCACAATGCCCAAAGAGAGATGAGCACGTTCCTACATCTCTCCAGAGCAGACCCTTCCTCTGTCTGATGTGTGCCTGCTGCTTTGTGTGACGCCAGACAAAAGAGAATAGGAAATGCATGATGTAATCGTCCAATAGCAAACTAGTAGCAAGACTTTGAATTCACTAAGCTCTCTTTAGGTGTAATTAAGTTAAGTTGCTTTATGGGTTAATTAACACAAGGCTATATTGAAATGTGTCTCTATGCATATCACCCTCTCAAGCCACACTCCAGCAAACCCTGGAGCAGTTTTAGGGTTAAGTGCCTTGCTCGAGGCACAATGGTAAAAGATGGTGAGCACAACTGTCGGGAGATCGCCAACCTGGCACATCTAAAAAGCAAACCACTTCATCTTTCATCATGTTCGTGTAACTCAGGGAAGTGTTCCTTCTTCCTTTTTTTGACGAATTACTCTTATTGGTTTAGATAATAATAGGTATACCTTTTTTATTTCTGCATCAAACATGCCAACTTCAATAACAGCAGCTGCCCCTGGTACTCTAGTCTGGACCCTTGGAGCCGTGCTGCCAACCAATAAACCAACAAGAGCCAGAGCTAGAACCCGCCCACATCAACACTGCTGGGCGGGACTTCCAATCAAACATCTAAAATCTGACTGGGTAAGAAACTCCTGTCTGTCATTCCACCCCAGCAAAAAGGGGGGGCTGACCCAATAACAGGGCTTGGACTGAATCCTGTCCTTCGCTGGCTCGACTAACTAAAAGCAGAATCGTCACCAGACTCCATCAGGACGTCGAGAGGAGCACAATCAAAACCTTAGTGTTGAAAAACAAAGGAGTTCTCCATGTTTTTTTTTAGAAGTAGTTAAAAAACCAGAGTCTTCTACCATCCTTCTGTCTTTCATTTGAGGATCTTCCAGTTCCTGAGGAGGTGGAGCTTCCAGGCTGTGGGGGTCAGAGAGGAGCTGGGCGGCTGGACCAATGGGAGCAGATGAGAGGAGGCGTTCAGGAACCTTCCGGCCCCAAACCTGCCCTCTGCCACCCAAGCCTTCAGACCAGCAGCCGCACAAAGATACCCTGCAGAAGACAACAGAGCAGCAGGGGCTTTAAAGGCAGCACCAAAGCAACCTCAATGAAGAAGCGTTGCCACTGTTAAAAACACAAACAGGTCACATGGTGCTGGAAATCAAGTGTTAACATTATACACGGTGGACGTAAACACAAGTCAGACTAGGTTGCATGATGGTTGCATCCAAATCCAAATAAGGAGTATTTGTCAGATCCCTACACACACACTGTTGGTGCACACAATCCGTCTCTCTGCCTCTGGAACCCCATGTCCTACATTGACTGGATCCATCACCACTTTTTCACACTCAAGAAACAGTGATTTTGAGATATTGTTCTACGAAATAGATATTATTTTTTACTATTTCGAGAATTAACTCGTAATATTTCAAAACTAAGGCTTCTGAATGAGGTTCAGACGATAGCCACATACTTCATGTTACATTGCATGAACCTAATTCAGAACAAGTGAGTTTTGTGCATTCCCAGCACCTCCATGAAAGACCCACATTCAACCATGTAGCAGCCAATTATAATAATAATTATTAATAATAATAATAATAATAACTGCCAATGACATAATAGTTGATCAGTTGTTAGTGTAATAAACGCTGTTAATGTAGTTAGTGACATGTAAATAACGTAATGAATAACTTTTTACCCAAAATGTAATAAGTTGTTATCCTTCATTATTGGCTCAGTTTTGATTATAGTAATAATATACTTATGTCACTTAATTTACAAAAAGTTTGATTTTCCTCCTTTACATACCTGCTTAAGGACCTGATCAAACAAATACCTGTACTCTACATTATGGGCAAAAAGTTATAATACATTATTGGTTCAAAAATAATTGTATTACTTTATTACATACAAAAAGTCAAAAATTATTCAGTTATTGGCAGTTGTTACAATATCAGCCGTTATAACATTATTGGCTGCTACACTCAATCCTTAAAAAAAATGCCACTTTCCCACTTAGTACTTACATTACACAAATACCTCACTTGTCACAATCCAAATGAACTTCACACACAAAATTAGTATTTTAGAAATGCCACACACACGCCAAATACATACTTGGCTATTAAATGTTATCGTTAACATAAAATAGCATGTATTCCTTCTAACTAAAAACAGTTAGAGAGGGGAGGGTTAGAGACAAACATACGGTTACCTCTGTTGCCTTTCCCATGCACAGACAGCAGGCAGAGTGTAAGGCTCACTCCTGGAGCTCTGTCAGAGCCACACAGCATGCCGCTCTATCATCCTTACTCTGCGCGGGGCTGTCCACTCCTCCACCACCACCACCACCACTACCAGTCGTCATGCTGCGGCTGCGACTCGTCAGCTTCTTCAACTCGCTGGCAAAGGAAATGACTTTCTTTTTGTCTTCTCGCACCACCTGGAAAAGGAAGAGGAAGTGTGATTGGTGTTACTGCAATACAAGTAACAATGGTCAAAAATGTGTGTGTAGTTTAGGAAAACGATAAACATATATATATATATTTTTTTAAAGTACCCCATCCTTAATGAGCATTCATTGAAGGTGCTACGAGGAACTTTTCAATATTTCTGAAACGGTCTCTTTTTTTTTTTACTCTGCTGATGATGAATGACATGTAACAGCAAACGAGACCATCAATGTAAAGAATGCTATTTTTATATATATTTTTTTCTAAATGCCTTTGTCATGGGGTACGCTCACCCAGGAACAACAGCTGGCATGGTAAAAACACTTCCGCTTATGTCCAACGGGGGCGCAAGAATGAACACAAACCGACAGTTCCTCGGAGCACCTTTAACTGATCTCCATTAAAATCCTCCAATGTTTTTCTGTGTTGTGAACCCTCTTTCCTCATACTTTTTCTCCCACTCATTCTATCTCAATCATTTGAAAATATAATGAAATAAACAGAACTTTAAAAAATACTGTAATCTTTATTTTAAGAGGCAGCTCATTTAAACACATTCCTGTTTACAAAAGTGTCTGCACAAAGGACCTCGATTTAAGGAGGATGACCAATAAATATTGACAATATTAACAACAATATAAATATACAGTATATTATAAAATAAACATTAGAACATGATAAGCAGACAAGCAGACACACACACAGCTCAATCACAAACACAGAGCAACAAAGCAAACATACAAAATGTTCCAAACAAAGGGAAGCAGCGACAAACAGTCCATCATGCAGGTGTTACAATACAATGACGACAAGGCGAACGAACAGCGAGTTAGAGAAAGAGTCAGCGTTCTTGCAAGCACATAGGAAACATTTACATGATTTTGTTAAGGTGTTAACAGGAAAACGCATATAAAAGAAGCATGCTCAAAGCAGTGATAGAATGCACATAAATATAAAATACAAACATAGACACTTCAAAAATAAAACTCTCCAGCATTAAAAAAAAATCTATCCCCATGGTTTGTGGGCTACCTGCTCTTTGAATTTAAGAATGAACCTTCCGGCGCCCCGCCAGCGACTCTGGGCTTGATAGACACACTCGTGATCCAGTAGGACGCGCTGCAGCGGCTTGGCAGTGGACGACTTCTTAGAGCCGGCGTCTTTAGTCACTTCCTCCACCAGGACGTAGTCACATGGGTTGGGATTACACAGGATACTGTAGGAATACTTTGCCTTTGACAAAGTCTGGCAAGACAGAGAGTGTATTAGAAAACAAATAGCAATGTACTGCAGAGTTATTGTTGTAAAAGTCGTTCAATCCTATGTTTGGTTAACAGAAGTGTTGTGTACTGTGCTGACCTGCTGTATGATGTCCTGAGCTGTGCTGTAGCGCGGGGCCTTAATCACAGTGTGAGGCTGATCTGGGGACACTTCATGGACCTGGACAAAAAACATATCCTCCTCTGCCATGCCTACTACCACTCCTTCTCTACCTCCCACAGTCACTTCCTCCTCTCCCTCCACCACCGGGTTCTTCTCATTAAGGTTCTGCAAGAGGAAAAAGCAAAGTATTGACATCAAGCATTCAAAACAGATTCAACCAGCAGCAGAATCTCATGCAATGAAATGGTTAAAAAAAAATATTGTTTCTACCTGTAAATGAGTGTGTTCATAGCAGAGCTACTGTGCCCCCATATAGCAAAAGGCCATTGTGTGACATGACTTAATACATCATTACTTAAGAAAACCACAAGGGGGAGCCATAGCCCACGTGACAAGCAACTCCAAGAAGTTGCATCAAGTGCTTTTTTGTAGTAGTAATGAGTTTGACAAAACATTTACCTAAAAAGTCCATTCAAAAAGTAAACTTTCAAGTGAAATATGTCAGGACTTTCTTTTGTTTTAATTACATTTTAATTTGGATGATTATGGCTTACAGCTCATGGAATAGAAAATGCAGTATCTCAAAATATTAGAATATTACATAAATATGATAAAAAGATTTATAATACAGAAATGTCAACCTTCTGAAAAGTTTATTCAATATAAATTTCACCTAATGCTTATGAATCTAGAATATAAAAAAGACAAAACACTTTTTGAATTCAATTACAGAAGAAAATGATCTTTTCATTGATATTCAAATTTGTTTTTAAATGCACCTGTACATTTTCCAGGTCCTTTTTTGCTGACAGGACAGGGGGGAACAGGATGAGTTTAAATTTGAAGTAGGTGTCTGTCTGTCTGTCTGTGTGTGTGTGTGTGTGTGTGTGTGTGTGTGTGTGTGTGTGTGTGTGTGTGTGTGTGTGTGTGTGTGTGTGTGTGTGTGTGTGTGTGTGTGTGTGTGTGTGTGTGTGTGTAGGCCTACCTCCTCTCTCAGTTTGAGGCAGACCCTCCACACATATCCCTCCTCGGTGTTCCAGCTGGACACCAGTCTGACCACTTCCTCCTCCGGCGCTAGCAGGCGATGCTGAGCTTGGCGCTTCAGCTCACTGCGCTCCTTCAACAGAGGAACCTTCTCCTCACAAAGGAAGTACTCTGACGGGTTGACTTCAGAGGCTACAACCTGTGTGAAAGAGGGCAGGAGAAACCTAAGTTAGAATGTGACACAATTATGCCGAATGGACCATCTCTGGGGCTTTTCCTCTGTAATGACATTATTCGGTGATCATTAGTCTTTATGGCTCAAGTAACTAACCGTGTCCAGGAGCTGTTTGGCCGTGGTCTGCTCTGTAACACAGAAGACTGTGAAGGGCTCGGGGCCGGGCGCTCCGTACACAGTCACCCGGTGCTGCTGCGACGCACGTTTCTCCTCTGAGCTGAACAGCTGTGAGAGAGTTATTATGAGACAAATTGTATCTATTATTACTTCAGTAAAACAAGTCATACTACACTTTGAACATGTTAAGCAGAAATCCTTCATTTAAAACCATTATGCAAGAGAAGTAATCAAAAAAACTATTTATTATTATGCAGTAAAATGCTCCCTAACAGTGTTTTATTATTATTATCAAAATGTAATATATAACCATGACCTCCTGCAATCCCGGAATGTGAGCTCAAGTCTTACCAGTGATGAGAGCATAGCGCCCCCTGTGGGACTTTCCTCTGTTCTGCGGCTGAAGATGAACAAGCTAGACACTTCCAGAGATTCATTATGTTGTGTCCTCAACTGGACGTGTCTGTAACCTAAAAACACACACACACACAAAAAACAAAATATATTTTGGATTTTAAATAAAAATCCCCAGTTGTATGTAAATGCGCCGACAGAAGTTACACACTAGAGCTTTAAAATCAAACATGTCATTTGTGAACCTGTCCCACCTGGCTTGAGGGCCTTGAGAGGCAGCGTCCTCTGAGCGGTGGTCTGTGAGCTGTTGTTCTCCACCACGGCGAAGCGCAGGAAGCACATCTCCTCACAGTGCACGCTGAACTGGAAGTGCTCGCTCCACATGGGGTTGAGTGTGTTGCGGTGGATGGGTTTGGTGCGGAAGTGGCAGCTGTCCACCGGCATGCCCAGAATGTCCACTTCCAGACAGGGGCTGCCCGCGCTGTTACCCGGGCAAACGTTTTGCCCGGAGACAATCTAGAGAGGGAAAAAATGGAAGAAAAAGAAACCATATGTAGATGAATTTAAGATTATTTTTCACACGATTTGCTGTCACCAAATTCAACTTTTTTCAGTTTGGGCATGAGACGTGAAGTCACTCTGAACTACTGCCATGAATGAAACATATTTCACCTTCTTCTGCCCTCCCTATGCTCGATCTCACACACACTCACACACACACACTCTCACACACACACACACACACACACACACACACACACACACACACACACACACACACACACACACACACGGTTTTTATGAGTGTGAGATCATCCCTCTGTTTATACTGCTGGTTTTGCGAGATCAGTGTTTATGTTTCCTCTGAGAACATCTGAAGCTCACAGATGATCACAGGATTATTACAGAGCTTCATGACACACCTGAAAACACAAACAACCACACTTCATGTCAACAAATCTTAGAACATAACTCATAATAGTGTTCACCTGTATGCCCATGAAATAAACTGTGAAGTCTTTTTTCCCCCAGTAGTCTGTCTGTCTGTGAGACTGTAACATTTTCTTGTATTTTCAGTAAGGATGCAATGTAGAAAACACAGTTTACACACACACACACACACACACACACACACACACACACACACACACACACACACACACACACACACACACACACACACACACACACAGATGCATACACGCCTATAAAACCTGATTTCTCTACGTTAATTTCCACAAGCAATAAGCATTGACTGATGCAAAGTGATGTAAAGCACACACCGGACAATAAATACAAGTCAGTGGGAGATTTACAGACGGAGTGTGGACATATTTCAATGACAAGCTTTTTATGAGGGGCCTGTTCTCATTCACTGTGACATGGAATTAAGTGGGTGGTCTTCAATCATGAAAGCACAAACAGATCACATCACAATAAAACTGTCTAAACACAAGTCAATGGACCTGATATGAGAACTTAAGTTTGAGTGTCCAGGCAGTCATAAAGTTTGTGCAGTCACAGCAGGGTTTGTTATTAAGGATAGAAAACAGGCCAGAGAAAGATTTAAGAGCCTTGAGACTTTTGGAAACAGCACCATGACTAATTAAATACAAGGTAATATAAATAAATTAATCTGTATTCACAATTTAGTTGTTGTCCAAAATAAGGCAGCATCTTACTTTACAAGAGTATGTGCAGGTGAAACCCAGCAGTTAAGTCATGATTCAGGATCTCTTTCTCTAAGATACATCTTCCTATTCCACTACATATGTCATCTTAACTCACAGTGAGTGAATAGACGGCGGGGCTCATTTTCTCCACATCCCTCTCCATGGGAGAGAACTGCTGATAGAGCGGACAGCTTCGGTCCCAGAGCACAGCCGGCTTCAGGACGTAGCCACAGCCGCCGTTGGCCTCGAACAAAGCCGCGTTCAACTGCATGGACAGGTCTGGGAGGGCAGAGGAACATGGAGGAAGGGAAAAGGTAAGGTTGTGGTTATATTGTAATTTCTTGAAGAACAAAAATAACTATGATCAAAAATCTCTACTCTACGTTCAACTACTTCCATTTACTACTATTTGGGATTCAGTGATGTTATTTAAAAAAAATTCATTAAATCAATGTTTGTTCTTGAGTGACACATTGCCAAATTCATAAAAGGTGCTTTTGAAACGGTGGAGTCAGCAATTCTGGAGAATGCTTGTTGTCAAAATCAGTGAATATCTCCTCATGATCTGCAACCTGTCCGTACTTTGTGTGCACCCAAATAAATCAGGTATTCATACACTGTCTATAGGCTCTGTAAACCGACATATACACTCACTGATTTTGACAAAAGTGATTTTGACGGGGGCGCCCTTAGCTCAGTTGGTAAGGCGTCCCCACCCCGGGCCGGGCCCAGCAGCAGACCCGGGTTTGATTCCCGCCCGCGGTCGTTCTCTGCATGTCACTCCCCTCTCTGCCCCATTTCACCTCTGTCTCTCTGCACTATCAATAAAGCATAAAAAATAACAAGATTTCTCCAAAATGGCTGACCATCCACTTTTAGTTCAAATGAGCATTTCTTTGCATACAAAGAGCGACAAAGCATTTTCCCCAGGTTGGTCCCTCACCATCGGTCTGATAGTTGAGCGCCACCAGCTGCATGCCGTGCAGC